>NC_135869.1:29224761-29304761 GCF_031162955.1 Sander vitreus | reverse complement strand
TCAGGGCTCGCGCTTCCTCTTCTTGCCGCCGCTCCAAATATCGTCTTCGTCACACAGAGCCGTGAATCTTATTCAGAGCCCATATTGATGCGTTTGCGATCAGAACTTTCCCCGTGAACAGCGTTTGCTGTGATAACGTTTAAATAAAACGGTTTACTTCAGGACACCTCAGAGACGACCATTCTGCACCGCCGCCATGTTGGATCTGACCAAACTTCCGGTCCGCAGCTCACATGACTCAGACTGCAAGTCACATGAAAATATTGATTATCCGATCAGCAGATGTTTATGGTAATATAATCACATGATACATCCATGGCTTATGTTGAAAGTGCAGAAGCCCAGTTCCGCCAATGTGATGAAAAACTAAAATCCTGAGTCATTATAATACAGCTCATGAGCTTATGAAGCCATGCTAAAGGTGACTAAAAAGAGGAATAAAAAAAGCATCTTTAGGAAATTGATCTTAATGCCTTAATTAAAAAAATTAGGAAAAATCCAACCTTTAAGGACCCCAATTATCTTTGTGAATGAATAATGTATCGTAAATAAATAAATGTTCTTCCTTAAAGTACAGGAGGCATAAGTCAGTCCACCCCTATGTTAGATTCCCATAGAGGCAGGCAGACTTTTATTTTGAAAGGCCAGTTATTTCATGGATCCAGGATACTATGATCCTGATATCCTGTGAAGGGTATGTGATGATGGGGGGGGGTATGATGAAGGGTATGTGATGATGGGGGGGGGTATGGTGAAGGGTATGTGATGATGGGGGGGGGTATGGTGAAGGGTATGTGATGATGGGGGGACCAAAGGAACTTTGTGTACGTGGAGTGTGTGTCTGTGTGTGTGTACATGGAGTGTGTGGGAGTGTGTGTGTACGTGGAGTGTGTGTGTGAGTACGTGGAGTGTGTGTGAGTGTGTGAGTGTATGTGTACGTGGAGTGTGTGTGAGTGTATGTGTACGTGTGAGTGTATGTGTACGTGGAGTGTGTGTGTGTGTGTACGTGTGAGTGTGTGTGTACGTGGAGTGTGTGTGTGAACGTGTGAGTGTATGTGGAGTGTGTGTGTGTGTGTGTGTGTGTGTGTGCGTGGAGTGTGTGTGTGTGTGTGTACGTGTGAGTGTATGTGGAGTGTGTGTGTGTGTACGTGGAGTGTGTGTGTGAGTGTGTGTGTACGTGGAGTGTGTGTGTGTGTGTGTACGTGTGAGTGTATGTGTACGTGGAGTGTGTGTGTGTACGTGGAGTGTGTGTGAGTGTGTGAGTGTATGTGTACGTGGAGTGTGTGTGTACGTGGAGTGTGTGTGTACGTGGAGTGTGTGTGTGAGTGTGTGTGTACGTGGAGTGTGCGTGGAGTGTGTGTGTGTGTGTGTACATGGAGTGTGTGTGTGTGTGTGTGTGTGTGTTAGATTTAACACAGCATAAATTGGCCCTTAATATTACCTCAGTCATTTCTACTCTTTATTATTTCTCACAACAGTAAAAAAGGTCACAAAAACATTTAAATAAGTTTACAATAGTACATTGATTTAAGGGCTTGTGTATGTTTAAAAAAATAGTTTCTAAACATTTAATTTGATTATTTTTGTATTTTCAACATTTACAAATAAAGTGACTTTTTACAAACAAAGTAGCAAAGGTCTTCTAGAATAATGGATGCTGTCAAACGGACCTAAATCCAAACTTCGATGATGTCTCCGTCCTCCATGTCGAGCTGAGCAGGCGTCTGGCCGGGAGTCACTTTGCAGCCGTCAAAGTGGAAACGGACCTTCTTCTGAGAGCTGGGGGACATCCGGGACAGGTACTGGGAGAAGACGGAGCTCAGCGGGGCGTCCTGATAAGACACACACACACACACACACACACACACACACACACACAGAGACACACACAGAGACACACACAGAAACACACACACAGAGACACACACACACAGCACACACACACACACACACACACCAGAGAGAGAGACCGACACACAGAGAGAGACAGACACACAGAGAGAGACCGACACAGAGAGAGACAGACACACAGAGCACACACACACACACACACACACAAAGACACACACACACACACACAGAGACACACACACACACACACACACACACACACACACAGAGACACACACAGAGACACACACAGAAACACACACACACACACACACACAGTTACATGGTTGGATGGTGTCTTGATGCTAAAACCAAACGGAGTAAAGGAGGAGAAGAGGTACGAACTCTGTGCAGAGAGAACTCCTGAGAGGAGTCTCTGTCTTTGCTCTGCAGCCTCACAGTCATCCTGCTGCTGCTGCTGCTGTCTTCCCTCTGGTCCTCTGCCGCCATCACCACGCACTCTGCACAACAAACTACAGTCAGTTACCGCCAACCAATCAGGTTGCAGTTTACATTTAGGTGTGTCTAGATTCATATATGTATGTAGTGAAGACTACTATCTAGGGCTGGTGATGGCGCAGTGGATGATATACATGCCTTCGTTATGGGAGACCTGGGTTTGATTCCCACTGCGATACATCAACCAATGTATCCATGAGCAAGGCACTTAACCTCTAGTTGCTCCAGAGGCGTGCAACCTCTGACATATATAGCAATTGTAATGACATGTAATGTAATCTAATAAAAAGGTATTAAGTGTATTTGATTTGGATGTTTCACACATCCAAATCCGCCCAGAGGTTAAAGAAGAGAGCTTGGGTTTGCCGGTTCAATCCCCAGACCGGCAGGATAAAATCTGGGAGGGGAAAGTGAAAGAGCAGCCACTGAGGTGCCCTTGAGCAAGTCCCTTGACCCCAACCTGCTCAGTGGCAGCAGATCAGACTGTGGTAGTACTGGGCAGCTTCCAGTATGAATGTGATCAGATCAGACTGTGGTAGTACTGGGCAGCTTCCAGTATGAATGTGATCAGATCAGACTGTGGTAGTACTACGCTAGATGGGAGAAATTCCCACACGTTGGACCTTTAAGAAGTTTACACAGGCAACTAAAAGTAATGACTTAACAGTTCAATGGTGGCGTGAGCGTGGCGTTTTCTACGTCTTTCCACACCAGAAAGGTGTCTAAAGCGCTGTTTCCCATAAACATAAATATATTCTGAGCTGATTACAGCAAAGACAACGTCAGCAGGATTGACGGTGAAATAGGCTCCAGAATATTTCCTTCTGGTGACAGGTGACATATTAGAAAATCAATAATTATTCATTTTTAAATGACATTTATATCTGCATTATATCAAAACCTCGAGACTTTCAAACATCAACATGTCATTTATTAAATGTATTAGTGTCTAAATGACATTTAAACATCTTTCCTATTCTATGTTGTCTGGAAACACTTCCAACACGCTCGCGTGAATAATAGGCGTCGGTTCTATTTCTAGCATTCATGCGTTTTCGGTGCTCCTCGAGCCGCGCCTGATACGTGCGTGTTACGTAGGCAGCGTGCACGCTCTAACCTGTTAACATGGGAGCCGAAATACAAACGCTCACGCCACGTAGCTGACACGCTCACGCCACGCAGCCAGTGTGTAGCCAGTCTAAGGGTTAGTTGTAGGATTGCTGACCAAACCGGCCTAGATAATGACATATTCAGTCTGCGTAGAGCACTACATGAAACCACCAATCACAGAGCTGCAGCTGAGTGATGTTGTAGGACAATGATTTGGTGCCCTCTGATGGTGGAAGGAACAAACTGCCTCTCTGTGTGACTCAATCAGAGAATACATGCACGCAATTGGGTTTGCTTTGACACATTTTACATTAGACATTACATTAACACATTATTATTATTATTATTATTATTATTATAACAACAAGCTGAAACAGTCAGAATTCAGAAGCTTCTCTCTTGTCATTTTCATTGTTTTAAGAATGTAAAACATCGTATCATAATGTCTACCTAACCCTCGTGTTGTCTTCTGGTTGACCTTTACTTTCTTCTGGGTCAAAACTAACACTTCTTTTTTATTTTATTTTTTTACAGTTTTTTTTTTATATTTTTGACTCATTTTCTGACGTTTTTGTCCCTTTTTTAAAGCACAAACATCTCATAAATAACATTTGTTTTTGATTATTTTCTTGGGCTGACAGGACAGCTGAAGACCTGAAAGGGGAGAGAGAGGGGGGGGAATGACCTGCAGCGAAGGGCCACAGGTCAGAGTCGAACCCGCGGCCGCTGCGTTGAGGAGTAAACCTCTATATATGGGCGCCTGCTCTACCAACCACCTGGGCGACTGAAATTATACCTAATTTTGAAATGATGAATGATTTTGACTAATATTAGAGGAACCTATGTTGATAATCACAGACGGGTGTCTCAAAGTTTAGACAGGTTTTAAATCCATTTACATTTTTTCAAATGATATAAACACATCACACTTTGGTTGCGTGATAACGACTAAACCATTTCAATGAAGACTGAGCAGACTCCATCTGCTGAGGAAGGCCATGACATGTGACTGAAAGCTCCACAAAAACCTTGATAAGAAGGGTTTGTTTCTGGGATTAAGAACCAACCTTCACGCTCTCTCTTCAAGCATCGTGATGAGAACAATTTTCTAGTGAAGGGAAGAACTAGTGTGTGTGTGTACGTCACGTGACCCACCGATGATGTCAGCGATGCCGAGGCCGAGCTCGCCGACGGTGGAGTGCGTTGGAAGCTCCACGTCCTCCCTCAACAGCAGCAGGCGAGGAGGAGGAACGCTAAGGATGACGGACAGCTGGGTCACCACTTCATTCAACGGCGTCGACTACAAACACAGAAAACCACTTGTTAAAGGAACACGCCGACTTATCGGGACTTTGTCTTATTCCCCGTATCCCCCAGAGTTAGATGAGTCCATACTAGGGCTGTCAAAAAAACAAATAAGGCAGATGAATCCATTCCATATTGAGGTTTGAGCCGGAGCCGTTCTAGCACCATTGGACTGTAAAATGAAGGAGGAGACGAGAATGTTCTGCCTGGATCATTGATTGGAACATTTACTCATAAACATCTTCTTCCTGAATAGGGTTAGGTACCGAAATCTGGTGCCAATACGGCACAGGTGCCTTAACGACCGGTATCTACCAGGCCGCCTCGTTTCGGTGCCACTGAAATGTCTGCGCTCCTCTCAGATGTTCTGAAACAGACGTTACAGGCAACAGAAACAACGCTGCACGTGACGCTAGTTAACACTATACTCGACAGCAGCTAATGTTAGCCTACCACTAGCTAGTTAACACTATACTCAACAGCAGCTAACGTTAGCCTACCGCTAGCTAGTTAACGCTATACTCAACAGCAGCTAATGTTAGCCTACCACTAGCTAGTTAACACTATACTCAACAGCAGCTAACGTTAGCCTACCGCTAGCTAGTTAACGCTATACTCGACAGCAGCTAATGTTAGCCTACCGCTAGCTAGTTAACGCTATACTCAACAGCAGCTAACGTTAGCCTACCGCTAGCTAGTTAACACTATACTCAACAGCAGCTAACGTTAGCCTACCACTAGCTAGTAGCTGGATTAAACAGGGTTAAATGCTGACAGCTAACACTAAACGGTGTAAAGTGTGACTGTGTTTTACTGTAGAGGATTCAACACCGGGATGTAACAATCTGCAGCTGCTGTTGGAGAAACAACACAGACGGTGCGTTCAATGAAACTGGTAAACTACAGCCTCGTGGTGCATTTGAAGTTATTGTAAATGTCCTTTACCATCTGATGGTTCAACAGCAGTTTACTAGTGAAATAAGTCATTGTTATTGTTATACATTATTATTAAATCATTTAACCATGTAACCATGTTGACCATATGGCCTTAGCAATAAACAAGCCGTTCTTTAATGTCACCAGATGTTGTTTAGTTCTCTTTTTTTCCCGTTTCAGGCACCCTTGAGGCACCGGCAAAAATTATGTTTGCGATTAATTAATCACAGGAGTACGTAATTAATTAGATTACATTTTTTATCGATTGACAGCCCTAGAGAGTCTCCACGCTGCCTCCACTTTGGGCTCAAAACTTAACGCTTAAAACCCAAACGTAGCGGTGTAAATGTAGCCTAAATAATAGTGTAATATTGGTGTGCATGTCTACGTACTCGTCGTCTACTACTGCATGTATCTGGACAGTGTTTTTTAGAGCGTGGTCTCTGCGTACGTACCGACTGAACCTGGATCTTGTGGACGTCCGTTCGGCAGCGGATCTTGAGGGGAATCTCCCGGACCAACGAGCTGTACGGAGAACCCTGGAGCCCCGAGTCGGGGTTCACGATGATGACGTCGTCGTTAGGGTTCATGACGCTGTCGTCGTTAGGGCTCATGATGATGACGTCGTCGTTGCAGCTTCTGGAGCTTCTGTCCTGAGGTTCGGGAGACAGGAGGTAGTTCACCGCCCGGAGCTTCCTGTCAATCTCGCTGACAACGACAAACACACACACAAGCTTTTCTGTAGTTTGGTTGTTAAACCCCTTTGAGTTCCATGAATTGTGCTGTTTATAGAAGTTCACATTCATATTGTTGTTCAGTCCCTCCAGAAAAATGTGATCATGTGATCATTTTCGCCGCATAACTTGCCGATTTCCACGCAAAATATGCGGGGCTTGCATGATTTCATTTTCGTTGCATAAAGTCCCAAATATCTTATCAGAAAGATGAAAAATGTTGCGTTCACTTCACACAAGAGCAGCCGTTTCCCCTGTTGCCATGGGAACGTTATGAAGTGATGTAATTACGCGACATCATCAAAAAGCTGCAAACCCCGCGATGAAGCCACGATGACACAAACATTTTAGCAAATTCCCGCAATTTCATCGCATAAATATCCCGCATATTCCATCACATTTTTAAGAAAACGTGCCGCATAATCAAGGATTTTAGCCCAAAACCATCCCAGAATAACTCCTCGTGTTTCTGGAGGACTGACTGTTTATTCCACTCATGGAAACAGACACATCTTATAATCCAAACATAAACGATCTGCTATATTACGTTACATATCCACGATCAGAAAGGAGCTGGGTGAAGCCAAAAAAATCTTATTTTACAGGCCCCCCATTTCTCAGATGAGACAACAAACAGACAGGGCGCCCAGGTAGCTCAGCTGGTAGAGCTGGCGCCCATATATAGAGGTGTACTCCTCAACGCAGCGGGCCCGGGTTTGACTCCGACCTGCGGCCCTTTCCTGCAGGTCATTCCCCCTCTCTCTCCCCTGTCATGTCTTCAGCTGTCCTGTCAATAAAGTACTAAAATGCCCAAAAAATAATCTTCAAAATCTAACAAAAACAAACATATAGACTATAGATATAAAATAGATTGATATTACCCTTTAAATCATTATCCAAGGAGTTCCACACTAAATACAATCATTAATATTATCATAACTTCTATATGTACTTGTTACCACACTGTACATACTGCACATATCTGTCTATATGGTTCATTCAGAATATCCATATTTATTCTGTTTTCTTATTATATATTCTGTTAATATACTGCATATATCTATATTATTCTTACTACTAGTATGATGTCTCTGCTACTACATTGCACATTTCTGTACATGTTGTTCATACATTGTTCATGTTACATAGCCACATTTATTCTGCTCTTATAACACTGCACTATATGTCTTGTCCTGTCTATGCTCCACCTGTCTATACGTGTATATCACATTGCACTTGACAGACAGACAGACAATGACAATAAAGTTGAATCTAATCTATTTATTCGGTAAAAACTGCAACCGAGCGAAGGATCCAGACTCACCTGATCTTCCGTTGAGCCTGTCTGGACTGTTTCTGGACCGGACTCTGCGGAGGAGACGGGCAGCGCATGGCTGCTCTGAAACAAAGGTGAGAAAATGAATTCATGTTAAACTAATCTTAAAGGTTTAACTGCTAATTATGACAACACCCCTGAAAGAAGGAGTGAAAATCTCCGGGGGCCTCATGTATAAAAGGCTGCGCAGCTTTCATACCAGAAGATGGCGTACGGCCAAAACTTGAAAAGTACCTACGCACAGAAATGTTCACATGTATAAAACCGGGCGTACGCCAGGTCCTGCAGCTTTCCTTTATACATCAATCAACATATCAACAACATACAATCAACAATCAATCAACGTGAACTTGAGCACACATGAACGAGCCACCGACCCCGCCTTGCCTCCTCCCGTAAATTAAGATGGAAATTATTATAAATACGCCCCCAACGTCATTCTTTGTCCAATCACAACGGGTTATCCCGCTGCAGACGGGAAAAAAACGTTTCACCGACTGTGAGGTTGAGGTGCTGATCACGGGGGTGGAGACAAGAACAAACGTTCTGTTTGGAGGTTTGTCATCTTGGATGAGCAATAAAAGAAAATGTCCAGAGTGGCAAATGGTGACCGGGCAGTGAATGCACCAAACCATGGCAGGAATAAATAAATAAATAAAGTCTGTGTCAAAGTGGAAATCAAGAGAATAGTGGCAGCATCACACCAGTTACAGAACAACATGCATCTCAGTGTCAGTCCGCATTACACACAATCAGCAGTTTGAACTCACTGATGTAATGCCATTTATTTTCTAAGTGTTAGTAGGCTCAGTGAGACTGAGTCCAGCGTGAGGGAGACCCGACTCAGAGGAGGAGAGGTTAGTGAGACCAGCGTCTCCACGGCAGGTGATCTGCTGCCACGCATGATGAAATAATGAAATAGTAAACAGGACTACAGCAACAGAAATATGTGCAGAATGAAGACAGTGAAGACGGCCCAGTGTTTGGTGGACCAGGTACACCTTGTTCACTTAACAGCCTACAAATCATCCACGGGATCAACTACGCATCACATGAGTTTACCCCCCGACAGCGTTTGTTCCTGGGGAGATGTTAACTTTTTAGACATCCCAAAGTGTCCGTGAAAACCAGCGTATGCAACGTTTATACATGAGGCCCCAGGAGAAGATCTGTGCAGAATGATGTGAATTCACTGAATTTTGCTGTTGTGAAGGCAACGTTTAAATGTAGATTAACAGATTTTAAAACCCATTTTTCTAACTACTTACGGTTCTGTTTTCTTCTCCACGTGTTCTGCTTCGTCCTCAGAGTCGCTGAGGCCGACGACCACGGCTGCACTCCGCTTCGGAGACGAGAACGGCGACCACAAACTGTCGTCTGCAACGTCGTCTGTTCAGAGACACAAACAATTAAATCTGCTGCTGAGTTTAACGCGTTCTGAGTTTTTAACACGGGAATAAAAATGGACACTAGGGGTGTTAAATCAATCATTGCATTGATGCATCGCGGTGCAGGAGTGGAGGATTCTGCATCGATGCACTGACAGACCATAATCCAGTGTGTTCCTGAGGTTTGTGGAAGACTCAGGTGCACATATTTCGCGGGTGGGTTTAGGGGTTCCTCCCTCAAGAAAATGTTACGTTTTTAAATAAAAATAAATGCAATTTACTGGCACGTAGGCACTGGGAATCAAGCACCCCACCTACTGCAGCACAATGGCATTAGGATGTAATGCTGTTTTTACATTTGGAGAAGATTAAAGCGCCCATATTCTGCTCATTTTCAGGTTCATAACTGTATTTTAAGGTTGTACCAGAACAGGTTTACATGGTTTAATTTTCAAAAAACACCATATTGTTGTTGTACTGCACAGCTCTCTCTCACTGCTGCAGATCCTCTTTTCAGCTGGTCTCTGTTTTAGCTACAGAGTGAGACCTCTTTTCTTCTTCTGTACTATCTTTGATTGCTCTGGCACATGCTCAGTAGCTCAGATGTAGATCATGTCAGCTAGCTAGCTCCATAGACAGTAAAAGAAAGGCTGTTTCTCCACCGTCAGTCAGTTACAAGGCAGGATTAGCTGGGAGACTTCTTCTAAATGAGGGCGCACATGGAAGTAGTTCTTTTGTAGATTATGGTGAACTGGTGTGTGTTGTAGCAGTGCTTTGCTATTGAGAACGAGGTAGCATGCTAGCGTTAGCATTAGCGTTAGCATGCTAACACTACGAGCTAACCGTTGCGGTTAGCCAGCTGAAGCTGTGCCGATTTTGACCAGCTGACCCAGAGACTGAAGACAGGACACATTCAGGAACCGTATCTCACTCAAAACAGCATGGTGGGATTTTTTTTCAAAGTTTGTATGCGTGTGGAAGCACCAGAGACACAAAATAACTCCCCAAATCCCAGAAAAAGTGTTTTTTTCATAATATGGGCACTTTAAATCACAATAAGAGGAACAAATTCCTCTCAGTGGGAATCTCTATTGTCATACTTTAGTAACCTCCAAGCCTGACCATCCTGGCTGACTCCAGAGGAATGACTGCCCCCTCTATATTCAAGCTACACTACATAAACTTAGCACAAAAAGTAGTTTGGTAGATTATTTCTCTGTGGTAACAATGCTTTTTGGCAATAAATCTTATTTTTTAAGATTTGGCAAATTGTTCATGGGCGCAACCCACATACTCAGCGCTGCTGCTCATCCCACAAATGCCTGTTCCTTACAAATGGGGCACCTTGAGCAACTCCTTCACCACGAACGGAGCGAGCTGGAAAATCAAACTGTTCCCGAACCCCGTGTGAACCCCACGTCTGGATATTCAGCAGCGTTGCCACAACGGACCGAATGGCTTCGCTTGCATCTTTCTCCGCCGCCATTACAGAACTACAACTCAAACTAGAGCACGACCTCAACGTCATCGTCAGGCTAACGCACCTCAGTTTCTTACCTGAGTTTTCTTTTCCAGCGAACATTTCTGCCGTTGGCTTCAGCTGCAGACTGCTGCTCACCTGAACACAGAGGACACAGCAGCACTTATGGACAGATACATTCAGACACCAAATATATACCATCACAAACAATATCGCTTTGATATCTTAAGGCAGTGGTTCCCAACCTTTCTCCTTGGCCCCCCCCGAAACCGAAGATATAGAGCCTTACTTTCTGTTTTGATACAGAGCAGTTATCAGCACTTTTACGTTTCTCCGCCATGTTTCATTCATAAAATAGTGATGCTGTGGCGGCAGGACAAACGAGGATGCTAGCAGCTAGCAGCTGACCTGATGACAGCAGCTAGCAGCTAGCAGCTGACCTGATGACAGCAGCTAGCAGCTGACCTGATCTGATGACAGCAGCTAGCAGCTGACCCGATGACAGCAGCTAGCAGCTAGCAGCTGACCCGATGACAGCAGCTAGCAGCTGACCCGATCTGATAGCAGCTAGCAGCTGACCCGATGACAGCAGCTAGCAGCTAGCAGCTGACCCGATGACAGCAGCTAGCAGCTGACCCGATGACAGCAGCTAGCAGCTAACCCGATGACAGCAGCTAGCAGCTAGCAGCTGACCTGATGACAGCAGGGTCCCAGGTTAAGAGGTCCCGGAGGTTTGACCTACTAAGTAGCCTGCCTACAATGTTAAGAACAAAAATATATAGTTTTCATTCAGACTTTTGTATACATTATATATTCTAGTGTATTATCATCATTTCTTTAACATGTGCAAATAGATTTTTTTACCTCAACCTCTAACCAGATGAAGACTTGTGCCCCCTCTGTGATCTTTGCCGCCCCCTGAGGGGTCCCCGGACCCCAGGTTGGGAAGCACTGTCTTAAGGGATAGGGCTGTGCAATTAATCAAAATGTAATCGTGATTATGATTTTGGCTCCAAATGATCACAAAAACAGAATAATCCAGAAAAACAAATATTTAGCTCATTACATTTTGCAAGTAAACTCTTATTTCTCTTGTTCTGAATGAAATAAGTTTAAATAGGGAAAGTATGAAGGCAAAGTTCACAGTTGTGTTTTTTTACTGTTGATTTATTTACTTGTATCCACTGTGTGTTTTTAAGTTCAATAACTGCAACATCTTTCCAGAAGTCAACGAGTAATCGTGTGAAATTATCGTGATTATATTTTTCCCGTAATCGAGCAGCCCTATTTAGACGTCAAGTATATATCATAACAAACTGTTGTTGTCAGTGTCAAACCAACATCTCCAGACTGTTCTGGCGTCCGCCGGCCGTTTACCTTGTTTGAGTAAACGGGAACAGAGACGATGGCTGAAGGGTCGAGGATGCGTCTGCGTTTGGGTGCCGGCTTCGCTGCCTGCTTCTCGCTGTCAGACACCTGCAGAACAGACACAGGTCAGCTGCTTTCACATGACATATATACACTTTACATCATTAACACATGGACTAGTAGTGTATATACACTTTACATCATTAACACATGGACCGGTAGTGTATATACACTTTACATCATTAACACATGGACCGGTAGTGTATATACACTTTACATCATTAACACATGGACTAGTAGTGTATATACACTTTACATCATTAACACGTGGACTAGTAGTGTAGATACACTGTCAGTCCCATGTGTTAATGATGCAAAGTGTAGATACACTTTACATCATTAATACATGGACTAGTAGTGTAGATACACTTTACATCATTAACACATGGACTAGTAGTGTATATACACTTTACATCATTAACACATGGACTAGTAGTGTAGTCCATGTGTTAATGATGTAAAGTGTATATACACTTTACATCATTAATACATGGACCGGTAGTGTATATACACTTTACATCATTAACACATGGACTAGTAGTGTATATACACTACCGCTCATGGGTTAATGATGTAAAGTCTATATACACTTTACATCATTAATACATGGACCGGTAGTGTATATACACTTTACATCATTAACACATGGACTAGTAGTGTAGTCCATGTGTTAATGATGTAAAGTGTATATATAATACATGGACTATGGTGTGTGCTTCTCGCTGTCTGACACCTGCAGAACAGACAGAAGTCAGCTGCTTTACACATAACATACACTACTGGTCAAAAGTTTGGGGTCACTTAGAAATGTCCATTCCAGACAGAATAGCAGCTGAGATCAGTTGCATTGATTTTTTTAAATCAGGGCAGCAGTTTTCAGATTACATCATGTACGTAATTACAAAAGGGTTCTCGACTGTTGTAGACAGAAGTGGCTGATCTTTAATGTAATATCTACATTACCCGTTATCAGCAACCAGTGTTTCCCACACATAGACTAATGTGTGGCGGCTCCTCACTATCAACACCGGCCGCAGCACATTGCGTTTAGTTATTCTTTTTTTAAACGCTATTTAAAACACGTTCTTCTGCATTTTCGTTCCCTGCTTCTCTCTCACACACACACAGACACACACACACACACACACACACACACACACACACACACACACACACACACACACACAGACACACACAGACACACACAGACACAGACACACACACACACACACACACACACACACACACACACACACACACACACACACACACACACACACACACACAGTGCGGTGTTTGGTGTTTTAGCCCCCAACGTCTCCTTCCAGGCAGGGCAGCAATGGTTATGTTAGTGTTAAGGTGAGGGTTAGCTGCCTGGAAGGCGACATTGGGGGCTTAAAACACCACCGAGCCCAGCGTGCACACAGCGTCTGTCTCCATAAGGAGAGAAGACAGCTGGCCAAATTCACACGTTCACTAAAGGTTGGTATCTACCTGGTGAACACCTTTAATCACACATTCACAATCACCGACCCGACTCTTATCAACAAGCGATGGCGTCTGCTTTAGGAAGTTAACTAGTCGCTGTTAGCGGTAAAATGCAGTTGGGTTGTCGAGGTCAGAACACGATATGTAGCAGCTGTCAATCAAATAAACTCATTATAAATAATGTCATTGTTTTACTCTGACACTGAATGTTTGCTGCTTCAATCCAGATGAGTATTGAAAAGTATTTTCGGAGCCTGAAGAAGGCCCGTGTTGAGGATGAGGAGCAGCCTGACCCGGAGGGACCAGTCTGGACCAGAGCTAACAGTCCCACCAGTGGAGTAGTTATGGTATTAATCTGTTTACAGTGTTTTCAGGCTTCAACCAGTGAGAGACAGGCTCAGGGAGAGAGAGAGACAGCAGGAGAGGAGGACAGCATCCAACAGCGTGTCCTCCTCAGTTTTTGATACTTGATTGTTACGAAAATAAGTTAGCAGTTTATATATATATATAAATAAACTGCTGCCCTGATTACAAAAACAATGCAACTGATCTCAGCTGGTATTCTGTCTGTAATGGAGTGAAATGGACATTTCTAAGTGACCCCAAACTTTTGACCGGTAGTGTATGTAGACTTTAAATAATTAATAAATGGACTATGAAGTGTGCTTCAGGGCTCGTTTTCATTGGCTGGTGTTCGACGGTTAGATATCTAATAACGTTGTGGCTGCAGTTTATTAACGTTATTCACATGTTGACTCTTTCCCCAACAAAAAACATTTATACATACATTTTCAGTGGGTGTTTTTGACATCTCACAATCAATTTCCCTATTTCTAAATGATTAAATAATGAAGATCTTTAGCTGCAACCAGCAGCTCTATAGCTCGCTCTGTCCGTCAGTCAGTCCACAAAGATTACACAACGCTTTGGTGGCCACAGTTTCCACCATAGGAGGCTGACATTTGGCACTGAGGTCAAGTGTGTGTGAGTGTGTGTATATGTATGTATGTATGTATATGTGTGTATGTATATATGTGTGTGTGTGTGTGAGAGTGAGTGAGTGTGTATATGTATATGTGAGAGTGTGAGAGTGTGTGTGTGTGTGTGTGTGTGTGTGTGTGTGTGTGTGTGTATGTATGTATATGTGTGTATGTATATATGTGTGTGTGTGTGTGTGAGAGTGAGTGAGTGTGTATATGTATATGTGAGAGTGTGTGTGTGTGTGTGTGTGTGTATATGTATATGTAGAGAGTGTGAGAGTGAGTGTGTGAGTGTGTATATGTATATGTGAGAGTGTGAGAGTGAGTGTGTGTGTGAGAGTGTCTCTGAGTGAGTGAGTGAGTGAGTGAGTGTGTGTGTATATGTGTGTATGTATATATGTGTGTGTGAGTGAGTGAGTGAGTGAGTGAGTGAGTGAGTGTGTATGTGAGAGTGTGTGTGTGTATGTATATATGTGTGTGTGTGTGTGTGTGTGAGAGTGAGTGAGTGTGTATATGTATATGTGAGAGTGTGTGTGTGTGTGTGTGTGTGTGTGTGTGTGTGTGCATGGATTACCAACTGGTGTAAAGCCTCATTTCTAACCATTAATGTGACAAAAAAAAGAATGTGAGTAATATAAAGTAAACTACTATCAGTATATGAAGGAGCAGGAATATTAATCCAGAAACATCAGATAGAAGAGGAAAACACTGACATTGATCTTAATGCCTTAATTTAAAAAATGAGAAATGACTGGCCTTTCAAAATAAAAGCCTGCCTGCCTCTATGGGAATCTAACATAGGGGTGTACTGACTTATGCCCCCTGTATTTTAAGGAAGAACATTTATTTATTGACGATACATTATTCATTCACAAAGATAATTGGTGTCCTTAAAGGTTGGATTTTTCCTAATTTTTTTCATTAAGGCATTAAGATCAATTCCCTAAAGATGTTTTTTTATTCCTCTTTTTAGTCACCTTTAGCATGGCTTCATAAGCTCATGCTGAGCACTGTAAGTCTTCATATAAACAGGGTGGACAAAATATTAGAAACACTATTCTGTAAAACGCAAAACAAACTACAGGCTCCAAAATAATCATTAACTTTAATAAACATCTTGTTGTTGTTGTTGTTGTTGTTGTTGTGAGAGACAGCATTGGTTTGAGCTAGATAACCGACCTTTAGGTGGAACTACTAATGCATCTGAACGGTACATTTTAATGGTGATAACCAAAACTAACGTTACTTTTAGCGGGGTTTTTTTTAATGGTATTCGGCGCTAATCTTGTTATACTTTCATCCACACACACGTTGTGAAGTACCACGCCTGGTTGACGTTGTTAAATGCTGGTTTACTAGTAGAAACTAGAAACGAAACCAACACGGCAGCTAGCGGACCAACTAAACACATTTTGTATGCTAGAACGGTGAAGGTCTGGGGCGACAGGTCCCGCCCTCCGCCGCCTCTGATTGGCTGGCACTCGTTGCTTACGTTGGTTGGATTGGTTAGGATAAGGCATTAGCATTTATCAATCTTATAATGTCCTGTCAAAAGTAAAACCTAAATGTGTTAAAAAACGACATGTTTTATATAAGACCATTCATGTTACTTCACCAAGAAAAAGGGCATTAAAACTGTAAGATTGTGCTCTGTTATTAATTTATTTTTTATTCTTTGCTGACCTGGCATGTTCTTTTTTATTTTTCTACTTGTAGGTTTTGTGTATATTTTTTAAAATTTCAGTATATTTTTAATATCTACTTAAAAATAAGTGAACTATTACCGTTTTTTCTACATATTTTTAATGCGTACTACGTTTAAAAAATAAAAAGAGGAGTGTGATTGGTTAGAGTTAGGGTAGAATGTCAGGGTAAGCCAATCAGAGGCAGAGTAGGGCGGGACATGCCGTCGCCATCCTAGAAACAAAATACTCGCCTACGCTAACTACAGGCTTTTATTTTGAAGAGCGTATCGGTAAGCTAACCTCCGACTACAATGATGCTAATGTGCACTTTAGAGGTAGTTTAATCCGTTTCTGTGGCTTCACACCGAAACTCTTCACGTTCCTCTAGTAGCGGATTTAATTACAACAACGCTACACTCGTTATTTTTGACTCAATTCGCCCATTAAGTGTTTTAAACAGATAAACAGCAGCAGATGTGTCAAACACTCACCGCGTCAGCCATGATTGTTTCTTTATCCGCGCGCTGCTGCTGCCTTCATGGACTGTGGGAGATAATGAGTCATTAGATTTTCCATTGGATGTTATATTGACGGATTTCATCCATTGTAGTACTGTAAGTGGATATATTATAAGCCTTCCTTTGTATAGCTTATAAACGATTTTAATTTGTTTTTTCATCGCTGAAAAAAGTAAAAAAAAACCTCCCCTTGTATGCTGCTCCTAAATATTGTTTTTATTTTCTGTAGCCTTTTTGCTTAACGTGTACTTTTTAACTAATTCACCATTTTTTGTTTGTTTTTGGGTGTTTTATTTTGTTTATGTGATTCTGTATCTGTCCTGTACACTGACGCCGTGTGTATTTCACCTGTTGATGCATATTTTCTTTCCTCTACGAGCGTTTTGTATGTTTTCTTGTGAAGGATTTTCCGCGGTCAGGTGTTGCGTTCAGGTACTATGGGAAAATACTAAACACCAATGAAGGAGCGACGAGATGTTTCTTCTTTAGGTTTTATCGGCGGTTGGTAAACCAGGTTATAGGTTCATCACCGCCAGCTAATGAACTGGAGTTTGGAGCAGAAAAACTAAACTAAACAAATAACTTAATTCCATCTCTATTACTCTTAACCCTTGTGTTGTCTTCCGTTTGACCATGCATCACCTCCCAGTGAAAATCAACACTTTTTTTGACATTTTTTTCAATGTTTTTGACGTTTTTTTATTATTATTATTTTTTTGTTATACATATAACGCTTATTTTCACTACCATGTATGAACACCATCACCAACTTATATAGTTTTACACTTATTTTAGGAATTCATGGTCAATAAACTTCCTTTTTAGGAAAACGTACCTAATTCTTTAGTTAAAAAAGCAGGAATTATGAATTATTTATACTAATATTAAAGGAAGGATAATCAAAGAAGGGTATATGTCAACGTTCAGTCGGGTTCAGTTACGAAACATTTTTGTTTTTGTTTTTAAATGTTAAAACAATTGAACAAAACACCCAAAATTGTGAATGAAAGTAGAGATCCGATCTTTTGTTGTACTTGCAAAGCGCATTGTATGGAATCATCCGTGTTATTTTTGATCAACACTAGGTAGTTAAAAAGAAAAACATATTTCTGATATAGAAATTTAGAAAACGGGTCAAATTTGACCCAAAGACAACACAACTGTGTACTTTCCGTGATGTTTTTATCCCAGCAGATTCCCTAATGTACCAACGAGAAGTTTGCTGTTGTAGTTTATTAAGCAGCGGTGGATAAGTACATTTACTCAAGTACTGTACTTTGTAAATATACTTTTTTTTTTAATTCAAATACATCTCAGAGGGAAATGTATGCTTTACTGTACAAAACAGTAAAAAATAAACAAAAAAAGTAAAAAATATTTCACGTTGTTTTTATTCCGCTCATGGAAACAGACACATTTTGTAATCGAACCTCAGATTATTT
This sequence comes from Sander vitreus, assembly GCF_031162955.1. Taxonomy (NCBI): domain Eukaryota; kingdom Metazoa; phylum Chordata; class Actinopteri; order Perciformes; family Percidae; genus Sander; species Sander vitreus. Next base: position 29,286,582 of record NC_135869.1, on the reverse strand, counting down.
GCTATATTATTATAGTATTAATATTCGTCACTAGAAAAATTGCATTTAAAAACTAAATCTGAATGGCAATATTTGAAAGTAGTTGCAGTAAACTAAATGTAATTGTTAATTATGAAATTTGGGAACTGAAAATTAAACATTTATCAGTAAACTGTAAGAAGGGAAAATAAATGAACCTGAAAATAATGATATAGAGCTTCTCTAGTTTTAACGAGTACTCAAAGTGCTTTAACGTAGTGCTGAACCCATTCATACACTGTGGCTCAGCCCAAGGACACTTCAACATGGGACTACAGGGATCAAACCCCCAACCTTCCGATTGGCAGGCGACCACTCAACCACCTGAGCCACAGCTGCCCCAAAAATCAAATGTATAAACAGGAATAAGTGTTGGAAGAAGTACTCCTTTATTTAAGTAAAAGTAATAAAAACAATGAAGTAAAAATACCAACAATACAGCAATGTAAAATTCTGTAAACAAAGTAAAAGTCCTGCAAAATGTAAAAAGTATTACAGTAAAAATATTGCTGTGTGTTGCGGTAACGTTTCAACACTGACAGGAACTTATAAAAATCTTAATCCTTCTGTTGTCTTCAGGTAGTCTAGAAATCTCGACCCCCCCTAGCAGCAGCAGATGTAATCTGCAGCAGGGTCGTCTAGCAACTCTCCGTTGGCTGGAGAGCTGGAAAAACCAAACTCTGGTCGGGCCAATCACATCGTGTATAGAGTGGGTGGGCGGGGCTTATGGCTGCTGCTGCTGCTGGTGAACAGCGTCTCTGGAAGACTTGGAGTTCAGCTTTTCTTTGAGAAAAGAACAAAGAACGGCCCTGAAGTCATTCTTAAAAAAGGAAGACGTGTTCGGAGTTTAAAGTGTAATCTATCAGCTAGCTCTGCTCTGATTGGTTGGAGAGCTATCCTATTGGTGCAGAGGGAATCTGAAAGACAACCATTTATCCCGCCCCTCGGATTGAGCCCAGCCAATGGTGAGTTTCCAGACCCAACATCTGGATGTGGGTCAGACCCAGACCCAACATCTGGATGTGGGTCAGACCCAGACCCAACATCTGGATGTGGGGCTGGCTGGTCTTAAAAAACTTAAAGTAACATCACATTCACTCAGCTTTATACAGTGTATCCTCAGGTAAAGAGAGTCAGCTGATGACAGGAATCATGAAGTGTTTCTAGTTCAACAGTTTAAATGTTGAGAATCAAAGAGATGAAATCAGATAAATGAATGTTTAGTGTTTGAGTCTGAGACAGATCTGCTTCACAGTGCAGAGTGTGTGTGATGGTGAACAGACTGAACTTTGATTTCAGCAGCTGATCCTCAGTCAGTGTTTCTGTCCACAAAAGAGACTCTCAGTCCTGCAGAGGACACAGAGACACTGAGGAACCAGACCAGACCATAAACCCAGGATAAAGAGGCTGAGTGAATGTGGTGTTGAAGGTGTAGAGGTGGATCAGTGAGTCAGAGGAAACTGAGTAGAAGGACAGAGAGCCAGCAGGACAGTCTACATACACTGCTAATCTACCAGAGACAGAGCAGGAGATGAGGTTTGTTATTATGTTATTGTGACAGACAGCGTAACCATCAACATCAGAGCACCTTAGACTCCAGGACTGATTATTCCATCCAAACCAACAGTCATCAATGTCTCCTCTCCTGCTGATTCCTCTGTAACTCACTGATATAGAAACATCACCTCTCTTCTCAACCTCCCAGTAACAGCGACCAGTCAGACCATCTCTACACAGCAGCTGAGGCCAGGAGTCAAATCTGTCTGGATGATCAGGATATGACTGATCCTCACCCACATTTGTCACCTCCCTGTTGTTGTCAGACAGTTTGAGTTTTCTGTTTACTGTGTTTGTGTCCAGTTCCAGTTCACAGACATCTGATGGAGAGAACAAGACACAATACAGCTGCAGGTTATCATCTGATGATTTATTAACAACTTTACTGACAATTACTGAAAGAATCTGAAGGAATCTGATGGTGATTTACAGACTGAAAACACACAATCACAACAAACAATGTTTTATTATGAAGATTCTGTCTTTCAGCCTGTTTTCTATTTTCACCTGATCACCTGCAGCTGGCTCTAAAACCATGTGTACGCTGGTCTGAAGTCAGTGTGACGTGCACACCTTCTGTTTATAGAAATACCAGTTTATGTGTGAAAATATTTGCTGTATTTATGTGTCGTACATCTGGTCCAAGGTCTCCATTCAGGGAGGAACTGGAAGGTAAATCCACCTCAACTCACTTTATTCTACATATTTTAGATATCAACTATGTAATGAGAGTTTACAAGCAGCACTTGAAGGCAACAACGCTCTTCTCTGATATCAGTGACAATTTCTGTTGACTAGACTGTAAATACAATATATTTATTAGATCTGTTGGATCACTTTGTTAAGTTTGTTGTGTTTGTGGATTTTAAATTGATTCATCATCATACTTCAGTCAAGAAAATATAAAAATCTAGTGTAACATGCAGCTGCGTTCTCATGAATCAAACTTCAAACACACTCACACTTCCTCAGACCAGGTCTCAACCACTGCAGTCCGTCATGGTCCGTCCTGCAGGAAGAAACAAAGTCAGAATCAACTTCATACACGTTCACTCAGATCCTCCATTAAACATGAACCAGAGTTCATCAGTTACTGACAGAGAAACAGTGGGAGACCTGCTGTTGTCTGTCCGGTTTGCATTTCAACATCAACTTGTATCTCACTGTGGCAGTGAACATGAGTATCTCTTGTATGTGCGTCCAGTTCCATAATAATTGAGATCAATAAAATAGTATCAACGTACGGTTCATGCAACTTTATAATACTGAAAGCACTGCGTCTGCATATCTCTGTCTTTGTGTGAACACAGTTTTAGTCGTTAATCTTTGTACACAAGTACTTTTTCTTTAATAACATTTCTTTAAAGTGACTGTACTTGAGTACAATATTCTGGTACTCTTTCCACCTCTTTCCATCTCACCCAGCGGTGAGTTACGGTCAGGTAAACGTGGCCCTCCAGGTACTGACGCCATTCATCTGCATGTACAAACCAACAGACTTTCCCTTTAGTTACCAGATAACACTAGCTTTGGTTGCCAAGGTGCTAACGAACACTGAACAAGATCTTTTAGGCAACCAAACTCTTTCAATCAAATTAGATGAAGTGAAACCTGATAGGCAGCTCATCCTTCCTACCTGTACAGAGAGGGAATTTAAAAGAAAAAATATGCTCAGGAAGAATGAGGTTGTGATTATCTGAAATGTCCTTTTTGACTAGGAAGAATTTAATTATGGATATCTGTAAAATATATCCAGTCAGCTATTAAATTATAAAACAGCTTGCCATAGTGAAAACCTTGTACACATCCTAAGTCTCTCAGACTAGAGGACTGAGCTTCACAGCTTTTCTCTGACAGCTTACAGCCACTCAACCAAAAAAGGATAAGATAATAAACAATATATGAAGTAAATAAGAGTTCAGAGTGTCATCATTTTACAAACACAAACAGCAGTACACTAACCTGAGAGTTTCCAGTCTGCAGTGTGGACTCTTCAGTCCAGCCGACAGCTTCTTCACTCCTGAATCCTGCAGGTTGTTGTTACTCAGGTCCAGCTCTCTCAGACTAGAGGACTGGGAGCTGAGAACTGAAGATAGAGCTTCACAGCTTCTCTCTGACAGGTTACAGCCACTCAGTCTGAAGAGGAATCAGAAAAACATAAGAAAACAATTACAAATAATGGTTGTTTTAATAAGGGAGACATCAGATTTAACCCATAAGAACCCGGACCTATTCCCCCTTAAAGGAAAATTATGGGGGGCATAACACAGACTAAATAGACCACATGGAACACATTTCTGAGATTTTCTTTTAAATAACCCCCTGTATTGTCAGGGATCTGAAATGTGACATATACAGTATGTCACATTGGGCATTTAGAGTAATTTCTTTCAACATTTCCTCATACATCAGCTTGATGTGGAAGACCAACTAGCACCTGCGAAGGTGGTTGGGGATTCCGCCAAGCTTTTCCTCAGTGGGCCTCTACATTCGGTCAGGGCAACTGCAACTTCCCCTGTCCTCTGTTGTACAGGAGTTTAAAGTGGCAAAGTGTAGAGTCCTACTCAGCCTCAGAGACTCCAAAGACGCCCTGGTGAGGCAAGTGGAGGTCACAACCAGGTCCGGACGCAAATGGGCAGCCAGCACAGCTGTAGAGCAGGCGGTGAGTGCTCTCAAGCTACGAGACATCCTTGTAAGCCCCTGCGTCGGAAGGAGAGGATTCGGCTCTGCGCATTTCCAGCAGTGGAGAAGCACAGGTGTGAAGAGCAGGCAGGAGATGGTTCAGGCTGAGGTGGGGACCCGTGAGGAGGAAAGGTGATGACAAGGGCAGTGGAACAAGGATCCCAGGGCGCATGGACCAAATGGGACCTTACCAAGCGCAAGATCTCCTGCCAAGAGCTGTGGTGGCTGGAGCTCTTCCGAATTTCCTTCCTCCTGCGATCTGTCTATGACACTCTTCCTTTCGCCGGCACATATACATGTATGGGGGCTGAGGGAAGATCCTAACTGCAAACTGTGTGGTCAAAACGGAACACTGGCACATATACTGTCAGGGTGTAAAACAGGACGGTATAGGTGGCGTCATGACAAGGTGTTACTGTCCCTTACCGACATATTGGAGTGGAAGAAATGCAGGAAGAGGCCTGCCTGTACGGGTTTGAAGAGAGCGATCACCTTCGTCAAGGAGGGACCAAGGCCTTTTGCAACCAAGTCCTCAAAGCCAAATCTCCTTCAAAATGCCAGGTCCTGGGAGATGAGGGTGGACATGGGCAAAAGGCTGCAGTTCCAGACATTGTTTTGTGGTCAACTGAGGGCAAGAAAATAATCCTGGTTGAGCTGACGGTGCATTGGGAGGAGGGATGTGACGTTGCCCATGAGAGGACAGCCTTGAAGTACCAGTCCCTTCTTAAGGACTGCAAGGACAAGGGATGGCAGGCATGGCTGTTCCCAGCTCCATTAATAAAAGAGAATCAGCGATACGTACAACTTAAGGCAGTGTTTCTCAACGGGGGAGGTACCGCCCCGCAGGGGGTGTTCAGAAGATGACGGGGGCGCTGGAAGCAATATTTTGGAAAGGGGGGCTTTGAGGTGCCCTTGGGGGGCGTTTGTTTGAAAGGTAGTTTAAACCAAAGATTCACAATAACAATACATCTTTACACTTTAAAATACTTGCAAAAAACAGTGGTCTGAAACATTGAAACCTGCCAGTTTACAGCACTGCAACTGGACGAGACGGAGTATTATAACTATTATAAAAAAAAAAGCAATTGTCGCAGGGTGGTGCGACGTTCCGGTTGTGTTCTTTAACCCCCCTCTTTCTGGTGGCGCTGCTCTGCTGGCGACCCGGACGCGTGTGCTCGTGTGCTGCTGCTGCTGTCCTTGTTTTGTTTTTACTTGTCTTTAGAGGAACACTATGGCGTTATTTGCACAAGGACTATTACTGGTACTGATTGTCTGGCAGCTTTTAAGGATGTGCCAAACTTTTCCACACTTGGAGGGCGGGCTACCACTTATTTACTCCAGAGACACGCTGTTGTCTCTCCGTTACACAAGAACAACATCACCGCCCGCGGATCTATTCAACCTGTCCGAGGCATTTAAAATCCTGCCGTTTCGCAGAATACTACGGAAGAGAGGCCGACGTGGTGAGACCCGAACAGCGTCTCCGCCGGAGAGGCAGTAGACCTCCGCTGCCAGGTATGATCCTGAGCAACGTTCGGTCTCTTAAAAACAAAATGGAAGAGTTCTGTATCAACATGAGGGTATGTTTTGAATACCGCTTGTTGGTATTTACTGAGACTTGGCTCCACAATGATATCCCCAACTCCTTGATTGAGCTGGAGAGTTTCTCCCTTGTTCGTGCAGACAGGGATAAAACTTCAGGGAAAAGTCAAGGAGGAGGTATCTGTGTGTTTGTGAGTGACAGCTGGTGCAGGAACTATTCGGTGAGAGAGACTGTGTGCAGCCCTGATATTGAACTGCTGTGCATTTCTCTAAGACCCTTTTACCTCACAAGGGAATTTGGCAATATCATAATTTGCTCAGCATATGTGCCGTGCCACCCAGCGGGAATGCGGTCTGAGCTGCAGCTCGTGTTACAGACTGTGTCCACCACCAACTGCTACGCACTCCGGGAGCCCCGGTTTTTATTCTTGGAGATTTTAACCACTGTAAATTGGAACTTTCCCTTCCTGGATTCGAACAATATGTCAAGTGTGGCTCTCAAGACAATAGAGTGTTGGACAAATGTTACAGTAATATAAGTCATGCATACAGGGCCAGTCCAAAGCCCCCTCTGTCAAACTCTGACCATAATACACTCCATCTAATACCTACTTATAAGACTGTTTTGAAGAGCAGTAAACCACTAACTAAGACAAGTGACTGTATGGTCTAAAGACAGTATAGAGACATTGAAGGGCTCATTTCTCTCTACAGACTCACCCTTTATACTAACGACTGTACTAATAGTCTCCCAGGCAACCTGTTTTTTAAATTTTCTGACGACACTGCCATTCCTAGTCTGCTTCACCAGAACTCAGATCCATCATTGTACTTTACAGAGGTTAACAAATTTGTTCTGTGGTTTTACATCTCATCATTAACATTAAAAAAACTGAGGAGATGGTGTTTGACCCTCGGTCGGTGGGGGATCATACCCCTTTGTCCATTCATAAGGAGGATATCAAACAGGTCACTTCTTATAGGTATCTGGGTATCCACCTGGATAACCTCTTAAGCTGGAGTGACCACGTAGATTATGTATGTTCCCGTTTACAGCAAAGACTGTATTTCTTATGCAGATTAAGGGTGTTTGGTGTCAGCCAGAACATCATGTTTTTATTTTATCAGGCAGTAATGGAGAGTGTTGTCAGGTATGGGATGACGGCGTGGTTCGGCCATCTCTCCACACAGTCCAAATCAAAGTTGCAGCACCTGGTACAGACTGCTATGAAGGTGATGGGGAGGACTGATAAGCTCTCCCTTCAGTCCATCTATGAGCAGTCTGTACTTAGGCAGGCGCAGAGAGTATTGGTGGACCCGTCCCACATCCTTCGTAATACAAGCTCTTGCCTTCTGGCAGAAGGTACAGAATCCCTAAAACTAAATTGAACCGTTTTAAATATTCCTTCGTACTAGTCTCCATCAAAATTTTAAATCAAAACTTTAAATAGATTTGTACGATTTGTAATAGATAGGCCTGAGAAGTGTGCAATAACTCAGTGTTCTTTTTTTTTTTTTAACGTGTATTTATTGTCTGTAATGGCAGCTACTACTATGCACTACGCACTCTTGAGTCCATGACAAATTTCCCCTAGGGGACAATAAAGTATATTCTATTCTATTCAATGTAGCACAAGTAGACTGTACATTTCACAGTAACAGTTTTTCGTCAGATCTTTTATAGAACCCAACGTTTCCTACTGCACCTGAAGGCAGCTTCATTTCATGGAGGAAGAGAGAAAAAGAGACGAGCGAGAGATATCGACTGTGCTTTGTTTTTTGGCAAACATTTAGCTGTTCCACAAACTCCCGGGCAGTTCAGGGCTTGTGTTTGGTGTTTTAAAACTTTCTTGTGGAAGCGATAGAGGCAGTGATGTAACTGTTTACTGTACGGGATTCTCACACCTCCACAAAACACAGCGTGATGTGGGGCTGCGTTTCTGCTATTTACTCGCAAGACAGGCGATAGCAAACCTATACTCTTCTAAGCATCAAAAATGGGCTCTCACTAACTTTCAAAGGTTGTAAACTTATTTCCATTCGGAAGTAAATCCTTCTGCTTTTACCCCTTGATAAGTGCCAGCTTGTTTTCCGTTGGAACAATTCGATTATTTAGATTTGAATGAAAAATAGATCTGAATGTTAAATTGTTAGCCGTTTCTGATTGGCTACTGTTAGTTTTTGTAATACCTAATTCAAGTTTGAATGTTACATATCTAGTCGTTCTGATTGGCTGCTGTTACCTAATTTAAATTGAATGTCAAATGGTTGCATTTTTTTAACACCTGTAAATATAATTTCTATATTCACATGGCTTTTGTGATGCATGGGAAACTAATAAATATGTTTTCATTCAATGATATGATTTTTGATAACAATAGTAACAACAATAATAGGCCTAATATTAGGGCGTAATCATTAATATCCGGGGCAATTAGCCTTCATCTTATTTGATGGGGGGCGGTTAGGGACCTGGATAATGGATAGGGGGGCACTGGCACAAAAAAGGTTGATAACCACTGACTTAAGGGGGTCATGTTGATGATGTTATTCACCTTTTAAAAATGTAATGCAGTAACGTTTATTCAGAGTACATTTATACTGACCTACTTTTTACTTTGGATTTAACTACATTTGTACAAATGTATTTTTAAATGAGTAAAATTTCTTTAAAGTAACAGTACTTTTACTTGAGTGCAATATTCTAGTACTCTTTCCACCTCTGCCTGACTCATACATGCAGACACATGAAACAGATGCAACCTCTTGTCCAAATACTTGTCCCCTTAAATATGGGGTCCAACCATAATTCCTGCATAGTCTATTCAACATAGCTGTGAATACTCTCATGTTGAAACTGACTCTGCACTTTAAGCACATAATCATTGTTTGATTTCAAATCCAGAGCCAAAATAACAAAATGTTGTCATTGTCCAAATACATTTGGCCCTAACTGTATATCCAAGTCAAGTTTATGTGCTGTGAACCAAGACATTACAATGTTGACAAGCTCCTGAGTCAGCTCTCTCAGAATAGAGGACTTCTAAACCTCATTCACTCTTTTAATCTTGTTTAGTCAGTCCACTAAATAATTAGCATACAAAAGAAAATGACATCTCAGAATAACTGAACACTAACCTGAGAGTTTCCAGTGTGCAGTGTGGACTCTTCAGTCCAACCGACAGCTGCTTCACTCCTGAATCCTGCAGGTTGTTGTTACTCAGATCCAGCTCTCTCAGACTAGAGGACTGGGAGCTGAGAACTGAGGACAGAGCTTCACAGCTTCTCTCTGACAGCTTACAGCCACTCAGCCTGAAGAGGAATCAGCAATACACAAGAAAAGAATTACAAACAATGTTTATATTTGTCCATTTAATCTGGATAGTTGTGTGTGCACGTACAGAGCTTTGTTGGAGGCTTTGACTACTGGCAACAGCCTCAGAAGAGCCTCTTCTGAAGCCGAGTATTTCTTCAGGTCAAACACGTCCAGATCTTCTTCTGATGACAGTAAGATGAAGACCAGAGCTGACCACTGAGCAAGAGACAGTTTATCTGTGGAGAGACGTCCTGAACTCAGGGACCGTTGGATCTCCTCCACTAGAGAACGATCATTCAGTTCATTCAGACAGTGGAACAGATTGATACTTCTCTCTGCAGACAGATTCTCACTGATCTTCTTCTTGATATACTCAACTGTTTTCTGATTGGTCTGTGAGCTACTTCCTGTCTGTGTCAGCAGACCTCGTAAGAGACTCTGATTGGTCTGCAGTGAAAGACCCAGGAGGAAGCGGAGGAACAAGTCCAGGTGTCCATTTGGACTCTGTAAGGCCTTGTCCACAGCACTCTGATAGAACTGTGATGGTTCAGGTTTGTTTCTAAGTAGAAACCACTGCCATGATGTTGTTTGTTCTTCTGTCAGCAGGTTGACTCCAGAGTTGGTGAATGTCAGATGGACATGAAGAGCAGCCAGAAACTCCTGAACACTCAGATGGATGAAGCTGAACACCTTGTCCTGGTACAGACCTTTCTCCTCTTTAAAGATCTGTGTGAACACTCCTGAGTACACTGAGGCTACTCTGATATCGATACCACACTCTGTCAGGTCTGATTCATAGAAGATCAGGTTGCCTTTTTGCAGCTGCTCAAAAGCCAGTTTTCCCAGATACTTGATCATCTTCCTGCTCTCTGGACTCCAGTGTGGATCTGACTCAGCTCCTCCATCATACTTGATGATCTTCACTTTGGATTGAACCACCAGGAAGTGGATGTACATCTCAGTCAGGGTCTTGGGCAGCTCTCCTCCCTCTCTGGTCTTCAACACGTCCTCCAGAACTGTAGCAGTGATCCAGCAGAAAATTGGGATGTGACACATGATGTGGAGGCTTTGTGATGTCTTGATGTGGGAGATGATTCTGCTTGCCTGCTCCTCATCTCTAAATCTCTTCCTGAAGTACTCCTCCTTCTGTGGGTCAGTGAACCCTCGGATCTCTGTCACCATGTCAACACACTCAGGAGGGATCTGATTGGCTGCTGCAGGTCGTGTGGTTATCCAGAGGCGAGCAGAGGGAAGCAGTTTCCCCCTGATGAGGTTTGTCAGCAGCACATCCACTGAGGTGGACTCTGTAACATCAGTCAGGATCTCAGTGTTGAGGAAGTCCAGAGGAAGTCGACACTCATCCAGACCATCAAAGATGAACACGACCTCTTCAAACCTGCAGATTCCTGCTTCTTTGGTTTCACTAAAGAAGCGATCAACAAGTTCCACCAAGCTGTACTTTTTATCTTTCAGCACATTCAGCTCTCTGAAGGTGAATAGAAATGTGAACTGGATGTCCTGGTTGGCTTTGTCTTCAGCCCAGTCCAGAGTGAACTTCTGTGTTAAGACTGTTTTCCCGATGCCAGCCACTCCCTTTTGTCATCACTGTTCTGATTGGTTCATCTCTTCCAGGTGGGGTTTTAAAGATGTCTTCTCGTCTGATTGTTGATTCTGGTCTGTCTGGTTTCCAGGATGCTGTTTCAATCTGTCTGACCTCATGTTCATCATTGACCTCTGCAGTCCCTCCCTCTATAATGTAGATCTCTGTGAACATCTGATTCAGAACGGTTGGGTTTCCTGCTTTAGTAATCCCCTCAAACACACAATGGAACTTCTTCTGCAGGTTATATTTGAGTTTACGCCTACCACCTGCAGCAGGATTTCCTAAATAAACACACAACAAAGAAGATCAATACGTCAAACAACATATTTCAACATTTATCAGAGAATGAGTATATGAATATATTTTGGTCCATCTCTGGAGACATTAGTAAAGGTTCCATTCATCCGGCATGTTAAATCTTTAGAGAAATCCTCTTACTGCTCTGCAGACGGTCAGCCAGCTCCTCCTGCTTCATTCTCCTCAGGAAGTGCAGTGTGATCTTCAGAAATGCCTCTCTGCTGCTCCTCCTCTGCTCTTCATCCTCACCGTCCAACACCTCCTCATCCTCCCTCTGACTCCCTAAGCATCCTGGGTAATCTGGACTCAGAACCTTCTGGATCTTCTTCAGCTCGTTCTTCACAAAAGTCCCGATCTCCTCCTCCAGCAGCTGGAACAGAAGATTATATGAATGACAAATCAAACTGAAATCACAGAAGCAAACATCAGATCCATGTTGGAAAGACCACTGGTTCACTGGTCCACTGGTCTAAAAAGTGCAGCATGGAGATGATTGTGAACAGAATAGATGTAAAGTAGTTGTTGTACATGTACAGACCATAAATATGGAGTCCAGGTGTGTTTGATGCTGCTGGGCAAACTGACCACTGGGACCCTCTGAGCTCTCCTGGTCCACTCTGTGGAGGAATCAGGAAGAATTAGCTCACATCATGTCTGTCCACACAGAGACAAACACAGGTAAAGGTCCATGAAGTGATATTTGGATGTTAACAGTTAATCAGAGGACTCCCTGTAGTGGTAAACGTTTACTAGTTCTGCTGATTATCAGTTTGAAATCTTTACCTTTTTTTGGGGGGGGATTTTCCGCCTTTAAAGGGTGATAGAATGATTATATAGGGTATTTCACACTGTTCCTTAAGGTCTCCTAATAGGGTATTTAACATTGATTGGGCTGAAAATGGCCCGGGTGCTATTCTATGGGCCCTTATGCATCCCTGTGAATATGGCTCCATTTGGCACGACAACTTTTCTTCCAAATATGGTATGCTCATGAATATTTAGATGAGCTGCACGCTGATTGGTTGAGCGAACCACATACACATACATTGGAGACGAGACATCAGGTCTCATATTTCAGACACTGCAATGTTATACATTGTTCGTCTGCTATTTCGTTACTAAATTAACTTTTTTATGCTAGAAATCAACTATATAAAGCTCAAATATGGGCCGTTTTACGAAAATTGATGGCTAATTGCAAATTTGGTAAGATGTGTCGGACTTCAGGAGCTCCACACAGTCTGACGAGACAGCAGCAGCCTGCTGGGCTCCATACCCAGGGCAAAGTCACAGTTTCTAGGTTACTGGACTCCCGGGCTCCGTGGAGCTGGCCGGCTGCCGGCATAACTATAGTATATTTACAGTTTGAATTTCGTCACGCCACTTATATTATATTTTTGTGAATTTGAGGGGTTTCGTTAGCTGCTAGTGTCCCATTCAATCCTATGGGAAAAGATCGCCGCTACACTTTCGGCATAACTATAATCAATTTACACTTTGAAGTTCGTCACGGCATGTATATCACAGCTATCCTAAGGTCTTACAAAGCTTAGCTAACACTTTTGTCCGATTTCAATTTAATATATTTTTGTGAATTTCAGAGGTCTCATTAGAAGGAATCTAGCTAGCTCTCAATGATAGAGCTCCATCCAGATCACTCGCGAACAAGAGGCCTTTATTTCCCCGATCGTTTGTTTAAATAACTCAACACACATATCCATTATAAGATTAACCGGAACCTGTGTTAAGAGATTGCTGGCGTAACAAGCTTGCTGACCGCGCTCTCACTCACACACACCGGCCATTTAGCAGGAAGAGGGGAGCTGCAGGCAGCGTTTGGTAGTCCAGTAACCCAGAAACAGTGACTTTGCGCAGGTATGGAGCGCCTTGGGCTGCCGGCTGTGACGGAGCTCCATCTAGCTCACAGCGGCCGGGGTCTGTGAAGGAGGACAGGCCGGGCGGCAAGGCATCAACCCAGGCAGCACCGGCCGCTGAATTCCGACAAACACTCAGACAAAATTTGCAATTAGCCATACATTTTCGTAACACGGCACATATTTGACCTCTACATAGTTGATTTCTCGCATAAAAAAAGTCTCAGAAGTGAATTTAGTGATGAAATAGCAGATGAACAATGTATACAATTTCTGAGATCTGCGCAAACCTATTCAGAAGACTACCTGATCTCAGGTCAGTGGTGCAGCCTATGTAAATGTTGGGGCGTGACAAAGGTAGAGACTACCCACCAAACTGTCGTTATTCAACTGTGGCATTCTATCACCCCTTTAACGGACAGGACAGCTAGGTGAGAAAGGGGAGTGAGAGGGGGAAGACATGCAAGAAATCGTCACAGGTCGGACTCAAACCCTGGATCTCTGCCTCGAGGTATAAACCGCTATGTATATGTGCGCCTGCTCTACCCACTGAGCCAAACCAGCCACAATGAAATCCTCACCTTTGATCAACAGAGTGGCGTCTATCTTTGAAGACTAGAGGATAATCCATAGACCGGTCACTCTTCATGGACACACAGCTGGGCTCAGCTTCAGGACAGTCTGGTCTCTGATGGATCCTGATAGAAAGAGGTCATTAAACTCATATATTTAGGGAAATTCTCTCTGAATCAAAGACTTTTATATTTAATTAAAAAAAAGCATTTAATTACTGACGTTATAGACGTGTTAGTGAATACAACTTACAACCACATACTCAAATGTGTTTAAAATTAATAAAAATGTCCTTTGATTGATTTTTGCACTTAGAAGCTTAATTACATTTTGTTGTCTCAATACTCTGTGCTATTAAATTAATTACATATAATCTAACAATAAGAGAACTAGATGTTGTCTCAAAGCAGTGAGTTTCAACTGAGAGTCCTTTTCCTATATTTAGGTTTCAAGTTATTTATTGTCAAACGATGACAGTGAAGCAGTCGTTGGCATTAAAATAATAAAAGTTCTCAGGCTTCCTCCAGTTGTGCTCAAACAAATATGTATAAAAAGAAAATCAAAGACATAAAATATGGCAGTTAAGGTAAAATATAATATGTATTGTAAAAGACAGGTGTACACCAAAAATAAACAACGTGAATAAACTGTAATTTTACATTTGACTATTTGTTGTAAACTCTGAAACTGAGACTGAGCTGACAGGACACATGCCGTCACCGTCCATTAAAAGACTTTTTAAAAACATCTAAAACCCAGAGATCTCACAATAAATAAAAACACATCATGTTGTTTTCATCAGTTTAAAATCCTCACTTTTGATCATCAGAGTGGCGTCCATCTTTGAAGACTAGAGGATAATCCATAGACCGGTCACTCTTCATGGACACACAGCTGGGTCCAGGTCTGGGTCCAGGTCCGGGTCCAGGTCCAGGTCCATGTCCAGGTCCGTGCTGCTTCTCTGGGCTGAAACACAACATACACAGAGCTTTGAGTGTGAATAATGATGGTGGAGTGATCTGATTGGTGGACAGTTAGATATGGTCCTCTCACCTCTGAGCTTTGGTCTGGCTGTCATGTTCCCCACACAGAGTGGCTTTAGAGGGAGGGACTCCCTCCTCTCTGTCCTCACACTGACTCATAGCAGAGTCCACACCTTCATCTGGAGAGGAAACACTGAGAGCAGCAGTCCAATCATTCATCAGCACATCATCACTCATTCATCCCTCCCATCATTTATCCTGGAAAAAAAGCTAAATATCAGCAGCTGGTCCTCTGATTGCTGCTCTGTGTCATATCAGTGTCAGTTTAATCCTTTTGGCTTGTTGGACTGTTGCTCAGACTAAAGAAGCAGTTAGAAAACATGACTGAACTCTGGGAACTACTGAGGGCCTTTTCTCATCACTATATCACATTTCATTCACTCAGCACGGAGAACTGATCAACACATGGATCAGTAATGGTTTGTTATTGGACAGAGAAGATGCTGCTGGTTCTCATTGGTCAGTGGTGAGAACGAATCAGAGCAGAGGAAGCTGCCATCAGCTGCTCTACTTCTATCTACTAGATGGCCTCATTGAGCTGTTTGGAGGATTTTACTGCTTTAAGGAAATCAGAGCTGGATGTCACTTTGTGTGGCGGCCATCTTTGATCCTGACATTTGGATGATTTAAGAGAAGAAATCAGAGAAGCTGCAGAAATCAGCTGGAAGAGGTGGAGTTACTCACTGTGACCACTGGAGGTATTTCCACTATTTTTACAATCTAAGGGCTGAACGTGCTCTAGCTGTTTTTCTCCCTTAACATTTCCATGGTAACAGCGAGCTCCACCAATAAGAGACATCGCTGATATGCTTAGGATTGTGGGTAGTGTAGTACTTCTCCATGACATCATGAATAAAACATGTTTTTCTTAAAACTTGGTTGATTTCATACACACTTCTGCCTTCTATGGTAGTATAAACCTCACAGTCACGATCTCACAGCTCGGGGTCAGTCTACCTCGGACGATTGAGACATTATGGCTGATAATCAAAATCCTTACAGAGAAAATCAATGGGACTTTCACTTCTGGAATCACACTGTTGACACGTGAACTAACAGCAGACGCTTGGCTATCGTGCTGTTATTACAGACATGTGAACTAACCGCAGACAGTTCTCCTAATGCTGTGGTTCACAAAACTTTTTCACATGAAGGACCCTTAAACTGACTCAGATTAGACCACTGACTGATAGGATTTTTGCTTTTAGATGTTTAATTACAGAACGTGTATGAAACCCATAAGCATAATAGTCATACATACGGTCATTGTCTTACTTATGGATAGAGTTATAGTTCAAATTAATTATTCCCCTTTTTGCTGGGGAGCCCCAGAACCTCCCTCAAGGACCCCGGACCCCACTCTGGGAACCACTGGTCTAATGGACTCACAGCAGCGTACCACTGAGAATGACTTAGAAATTATTATAGAATATATATATATATATATATATATATATATATATATATATATATATATATATATATATATATTATAGAATTAGAAACACTGGAACAGGTATTTGTTTTTATTTTGAATAAACAGGAAACATTGATATATGAAACTGCCAATCATATTAATTCACTTATTAATCAATGTTGCTGGACGCCTGTCTGCAGTTAGTTCTGCTCTTTAACCCCCGTATGACTGAACTTTATGATTATTATTAAGGCTTGGTGTAATGACGCCCCACTACAACTAAATTACATTTAGTTAAAGAACAACAACGACATGTAATGTAACAAAAAAGGTAAGAAGCCGTACTTACAGTTTACAGACGTCTCTCTGTTGCTTTAATGTGTCTCACGTTTCCTTCTGTGATCAAACTGTGGTTTTTATTCTCAGTTCCCTCTTTCCATCTGGGGCGCGCCCACAAACACATGATTAAAGCAGGACACTCAGAGAGCTCAGACCTCTGCCAAGCCATAAAGTCTCGTCTTAGAAGGTTTTCCTGAGTTGGTATTATTCTTAGAATAACATTCAACACAGAATGACAACAGATATTCCAGTGCACCCCCCACATCACATGCAATACTAAAATAAAATACACGTGTTCCCTTTTTCTTTCAGGTTTATTTCAGAATCAGTCAGGTAAGTATCTACTTTATTTACATTTTCCTATTTTATCTTTGAAATGCTACTTTTTTTAGTTTTTCCTCTTTTGTCCTTTTATAGTTTTATAAATCCTGTGTTTTATAGAGCATCTAATTCAACAGGCGGTTCCTTTTACTTTTCCCCTTTTTAAACCCAACTCAAATACCAAACTATATATATATATATATATATATATATATATATATATATATATATATATATATATATATAGTTTGGTATTTATTTATTTACAGTTTGGTCCTTGAACAAGGACTGTGGGACCACCTCAGGAGCTCCAGCTTCAGATCACACACACACACACACACACACACACACACACACACACACACACACACACACACACACATTCTCTATCTCTATCAAAGATCACTTCTTGTATTAATATAAAATCAAATCTCAAACCATTTGTCTCCTTCTGTGTCTGGTTTGTCTTTTATCTGTCTTTGAATGACAAAATAAAACATTATCATCAACACATTCAAATAATTCCAAGGATTAAAAGTGAATGAATACTCTGTGTGTGGTTTGAAGAATGCATGCAGCCAGAGGGGAATTCCTCTCTCTGGACCTCAATGCAGAAGCTTCCTGCTGATAGTGAAGTTAGACTTTAGGTAAGCTGCACCTGCAGTACAGCTGCTGGCTGAATGAGAAACTGCAGAGCGGCATGAGCACATTTAAACAAACAGCAGCAGGACAGGGGACAGTTGGACTCACCTGACTGCAGACAGGACACTCTGTGGAAGAAGGGGATGAATAATCCTGCCAGCTGTCTGAGATCTCCATGCATCCTCTTTCATTTAAGCCCCGATGTGCAGAGTCACCACCGCTCTCCTCTCACCATCACTGTCAAGCCGCTGGGAATAAAACACACTTCCTGTCAGAACATTCAAAATAAAACTACTATTCACCAACACGTTGTTTTAGTACTACAACCTAACATACATAGCCAGCAGGTACACAGAGCCGGAGCAATACATTTCTTTCCACCAAATCCACTCGTCTGTGCAAACATACTTGTCAATAAAAACAATTCAGATATATATTTAATGTCTGTAATGTGGAAAAACTCAGGATTGCAAAGGCTGACGATGACAATCTTTTCAGGACTTTTAGACGACATGTAAGTAAAGCTAATTGGGTCATTGTTAGACTTTACAATCCTGAGTTGGGGGGTGCAGTCTTATTTGGCATTGGCAGAGACTGCTGAAATAAGACTGCACCCCCGTAACACATTACATACGTTAAATATGAATCTGATTTGTTTTTATTGACAAGTATCTTCACACAGACAAGTGGATTTGGTGAAATAAAGAAGGTATTGCTGCGTCTTCACGTCGGGTGAAGTCCTATTTCAGCAGGCAGTCGCTTTTAATATACATAGAATATAACATTTACTCTTTTGATGGTAGAAAAAAAAACACAAACAATCACAAAACTTCAAATAACTAGTTATTAGGGGTCAGGGAAAAAAATTGATACAGCAAAGTATCGCGATTTTTTCTGTTTCTGCGATACTGTATCGATACATAGACGCTGAATATTGATCTATTATTATATATGCGTTGGTCAGTTTGTCTGCTTGACAATCACATTTTGCAGCAATAAAATTGAAGTGAGAAGAAACAGAAATTTATCTTTTTAGATAAAACAATTGTTGACAAAGTTTCCTTTTGGGAATCATTTGAAACTGGGAAAAATTTGAAGTTGGAAAAAAAGGTAATAAATTGTAAAATATTGCAGAATATTGCAATATGTTTAAAACCACAATAACATCGTATCGTGACATAAGTCGTATCGTGAGGTGATTCCCACCTCTACTAGTTAATACATAGAACATTAATCAGTAACTATTTGGCTTATTTATTTTAATCAGTGAATTTAAAACAGGTTTATGAACATATTTGTTATAGTGTTTAACATGTTTTATTGTAATTTTCTACCATAAAAACCAACGATCAGCAGAACCATCAATGAGGTTAATTTGTTTCTTTGCTCATTTAGTCCAAACATATTAATTTAATTCTACTTGAATTCATGACATGGAACTGTATCTGTACCAAACTCTTGCATAGTAAAGGACGGCCCTGTCCATGGTGAGTATTTATAAACCTTACTCACCCTCCGTGTTGCTCTTTTATTTTGAAGATAACTTCCCTGTTTCCGGTCCAGCCAGTGTGGCTAACTGTGGCTAGCTTGGTGCAGCTCTCCTTCAGCTCGCTGCAGTGAACAATGTTCTTTTTCTCCAGAGACATTTCCAGGACAGGACACCAGGCAGCAGCCGGGACGTATCGACCGTTTGTCCGGTCAAGATGAATATCTTCTTCTCCCATTACGGTCCTGAATGCTGCCAGATAAACACTGAAACATGTCTGTTTAGGTCCATCTACCCCCCACCAAACTCCATTATAAATCTAACAGTATAATGTTGCTGGATTTAAAGACATGTGTAAACATTGTTAAACATGACAAAGGAAGAAAAATTATTATAAAAAATCAAGTCCAAGCACTCAAGGTTGGTTACAAAAAGTGATAAAAGGCCTTTATTAAATAGGGCGAGACATTAAAAATACACCAACGCGTGTCGGCTTGAGCCTTCCTCAGGGTGTAGTGACACAAAGGGAACAAAGTGATTATAGCTTGCAGGTGTGTGAGCATGATATGCTCACCCTGGCCTCCAGGGGCATAACACCACAAACCCAATACACAACACATGGTACACAATACAGCACTTAGACCCCCATCTTCAATCATGCAAAATGCAGAGTACAGCCAGCAAAACATGGCAACATATACTTCAGTGTTTTTACAAACATATAGAGCATGGATGAATTACAAAATAATTGTTAAACATGAATTTAAGTTTTTCTTATGAATAGTTGCTGCTTTCTGATTAATTCAGCATAGCTTTATTTAAAGAACACTTTTCACAGATAGAATCATAATGTGCTTTACATCAAAACATACATATTAAAAACTAAGTGAAGTACAAGTAAAGAGTAATTGATAAAGAGCAGACAGTTTAACTGCTGTACTTCCCCAGATGTTGTCTTTATAATCTTTATTTTGTTTGTCAAAGAGGACACTATGCTGCGAGATCTAAATGATCGATAGCCATGAACAGAGATTGACGTCTGAGAGAATCCATTGATTGCATTAAACAAAAGTCATTTTATCGGTTGGCTTGTTTTTAATTGCCATCCGAAATCTGCAGAAACCTAAACAGTTGTGCAAGACTAAACAAGTGAAAGTTTCGGATACGGTGTGAAAAGGAGCATAGAGATAGATGGGCTTGAATGTTTAAATTGACATGTGATTTATTGGCACAAATTATTAATGTTTGGTCTGTAGTGTGTATGATGGTGAAGCTGTGGCAGCTGGTCTTCAGTCAGTGTTTCTGTCCACAGGAGAGACTCTCAGTCCTGCAGAGGACACAGAGACACTGAGGAACCAAACCAGACCCTAAACCCAGGATAAAGAGGCTGAGTGAATGTGGTGTTGAAGGTGTAGAGGTGGATCAGGGAGTCAGAGGAGACTGAGTAGAAGGACAGAGAGCCAGCAGGATAGTCTACATACACTGCTACTCTGTTAGAGACAGAGGAGGAAGTGAGGTTTGTTATTATGTGATTGTGCCAGACAGAGTAACCACCATCAGAGCACCTCAGACTCCAGGACTGATCATTCCACCCAAACCCACAGTCATTACTGGTTCCTCTCCTGCTGATTCCTCTGTAACTCACTGCTATATAAACCTCTCCTCTCCTCTCGACCTCCCAGTAACAGCGACCAGTCAGACCATCTCTACACAGCAGCTGAGGATTGGATTCAAATCTGTCTGGATGATCAGGATATGACTGATCCTCCTTCACATTTGTCACCTCCCTGTTGTTGTCAGACAGTTTGAGTTTGCTGTATACTGTGTTTGTGTCCAGTTCCAGTTCACAGGCATCTGATGGAGAGAACAAGACACAATACAGCTGCAGGTTATCATCAGTTGATTTAATAACAACTTTACTGACAATTACTTATTGGTATGTTTGATGAAAGGGTAAGTGCTGCACACAGTGTGGCAGGCAATGAGACTGGCCCACACGCGCTAGCCTCCATAGAGACCCAGGTCGGGCATAGAGGATCCAGATGCAGCCAGTAGGACAAACATCGGACGTTCACAGCCCGATAGTAAAATTGGAAGTTGGGTAAAGCCATACCTCCTGTCAGTTTTGGACGCTGAAGGATGGATTTTCCACAATCGAGGACGTCTTAAAGAAAGATTTGGGCAAAACACCGGAAGACACTGGAAAAGGTACAGAAACTTTGGGAGAAGCGACATCATTTTAACCGAGTTGATGCGCCCAGTGAGAGATAGGCCTAGTGGAGACCATTTTTCCAGGAGCTGTCTTAAGCAGAAAACAGAAAACTCCCTCGTAACCCAGACCCCAAGGTGTTCAAAATGATCTCTGGTAAGCTTAAATGGAAGGTCTGAGTAACTCAGCTCAAGTGCTTGTTTACTGTAGTTATTGGGAACACTTCACTCTTGTTAAGATTGAGTTTATAGCCGGAAAACTGACTGAAACGTTCTAGTAATTCTAGGGTGGCTGGTAGAGAGGTGGCTGGCCTAGTGAGGTAAAGAAGTAAGACATCAGCATACAACAAACCTTATGTTCAACCCCCTCCACACCCGTTATTTGTAGATTACTGCGTTGAGCCATTGTGAGTGGCTCTATGGCAATAGCAAAAATTAGCAGGATCATGGGACACCCCTGAACCAAAACCAAATTTTCCTAAAGCCATAAAAAGATAACTCCACTCTACTCTATCAAATGCCTTCTCTGCATCCATAGAGAGAAGGCATTCTGGTTCAGCAGGTTTTGGGCCATATAAGATATTAAATAAACGCCGGATATTGAAAAATGGCTATTTTTAATGAAACCAGTTTGATCAGGGGAGATGATTTTGTGGAGGACAGTCTCCAATCTAAATACCAGGACCTTTGCAAGGATTTTATCATCTGTATTTCATAAAGAGACTTGTCTATAAGAGGTGCAGTCCAAGGGGTCTATGTCCTTTTTCAGTATAAGAGAGATGCATGCTTGGTTAAATGAAGAGGGGAGTGAGCCAGTTTCAAAACATTCAGCAAAGACAGAAACAGTGGGGCCAATTGGGTAGAGTATTTCTTTAAAGAAATCCGAGGGAAATCTATCTGGGCCTGGGGATTTTACAGACTGCATTGGTGTCAGAGGAATATAACTTGGAATAAAAGGCTTTGAATATCTTATTAATATGTTTAGGGTCTGAGGTAGTTTCCCCCGAATTGCTACTGATTAGCCAAAATGTTATTAATTTTATCACTGAATAAAACTAAACGGCCGAACAATAAAAGGTTGAGGAAAAACTTGACGTAAAAACTGAAGAAGAAAACTGCTGACGCAGCACGCAGCAGGCTGTTGACACGCTCTGTACAGCAGCAAGGGTGGGGGAGGTTTACTTTTGCCAACACTAAATATCAAACAAAAGCCAAACACCATCTGGTATTAACTTAATGTGAGCTGTATATTCACCACTTCTAAACAGAGGCAGAACATAGTAACCTAATCTTGGAGCTTGCAATGCAGACTATTTCGGAGCTGACCGGGCTGATTCAAGACCCCTTTGGGGTCCTGATCACCCTGTCGGGGTTGTATTCGCTATAACGACTGCCTCGCTCTACATTATCCCTTATTTAGCAAATGCTGTCGTATTCAAGCAAGCTGTGTAATAAAGTGTTATGTCGATGCGTATTTATAAACTAGCAGAAGTATTTTGTAAATGTATAATACTTTGATATTAAGGCATTTTGAGCACTTTAGTTTGATATTAAGGTAAATTGAGTGATTTAGTTTATTTGTTCAGTTATGAATATGTATGATTGTATCCTAAAAATGTGAAGTATACTAATTGTTGGATTGTATCTTTATTCCCTATGCTTTGTGCTCCCATTTCTGTTTGCAAAACCACAGGTTCACAGATTTAGACTGAAGTGAATAAGTGCCTTGTGCATTGCTGTGACTTCAACCTAATACAAAGTGCAGTAAACTGATACTGGGGTCCTGTCAAATGCATTCTGACCGATGTACCAAAGCGAATCCTGTTTGTGGACTTCAGCTCTGCCTTTAATACCATCATCCTGGCTCTGCTCCAGGCAAGGGCGGACTGGCCATCTGGCATACCAGGCACTTTCCCGGTGGGCCAACGTGCTTTTTGGGCTGACCGCCGCCACTTTTTACTTTTCTTTATTTTTTTTGGTCCGGCCCATGAACCAGCCCATAAAAGTGGGTAGGCCTAGATCAGCGGCCCATTGTTTTTTCAATTAACACTGGGCTGGCCCAAAATACTTATACATTGAACGTTGAGGTAGTAGTTAGTTAAAATGTCCAGTTCATGGTTATCTGTACCTACACATACACCCCCTACTTTCACAATGAAATGGACTAGTCCGTAACGGTGCACGGCACGAAAGATAAACACACAGTGACAGGAGGACTGGGAAGTACCGACTGGTCTCCGTCCAGAGCATGGTCCAGAGTCTATGGGGTCGCTGTGTCAATTTTCTTTACTGTCTATGGGAAGTACACATAGAGAGACGAAGCAAGATGAGTCGGAAATGAAACAAAGTTAACCAAAGCGGCTCAAATAAAATAAAAAAGTGAAAAGACAGCCAAGCAGCTAGCTGTGAAGTGGCGCTAGGTGAGGATAACGCTAACCAAGACAATGAAGAGGACATCATATCTTTCAACAGCACCCTCTTTGGGATTTCTGCCTGCATGCAGTGTCGGGTGTGCTCCCGTGGCTGATGATAGTGGTGGTGGTGTCAGTGGCAGTGGCATGCACAGTGAGGAGACTCAGGAGGAGAGGGACAGAGATGAGGGAGTGAGGGTACAACATGCGGTAAGCACAACTCCCCTTAAAACACTTTGCCCCTTGATGAAACTAAGCCATAAACAAGTGGTGGACAAACTGTTGATGACAACTATAATAGAAGTAGGCATGCTACACTGTATGATTGCATTAGTTTGGCTAAGTGTGCGGGTATCTGAGTCTTGACTGAAGATTCTCACCGTTTTATTATTATAAGGCTGTATTAGCCTACCTTTCATTCAACGAAGTAGCCTACATCTTAATAATAAGCAAAACACCACCTTATGTTCATCAAACCTTGTGCTTGTGCATTTGTGTCCTTAAAGTAGCCTAGGTAAACGTAAACGTAATGCAAACTAACGAGAATTGCAGCTTTTCAATCTGCATTGGCAGACAAAAACTCATGATAGACCTCTTCAAATTAAAGCACAGGGCCTCTTCAGTCGTGAAATTATAAAAAATATATATATATCTTGTTTTATGATTCATGAGGAGTATACCGTTTTATTGTATTAATAAATGACACTTTTTAAAAAAAATATTTAATGTGTCAACTCTCATTGATTCTTGCTTACTCATTACATGGCATTAGTAGTTTTAAGGAGTATGAGTTGGTATACATATTCAGGGTAGCGCAAGGACAGGTGGTATTTGTGATCTTATGTGGTGGGCCGGTCTGGGCCAAAATGCCAGAGCCGATTTTTGGTCCCAGTCCGCCCCTGGCTCCAGGAGAAGCTCTCCCAGGTTGGTGTGCCTGACTCCACCTGCAGGTGGATCACTGACTTCCTGTCTGACAGGAAGCAGCATGTGAAGCTGGGGAAACACGTCTCCGACTCACAGACCATCAGCACCGGATCCCCCCAGGGCTGCGTTCGTTCTCCTTCTCCCTGTATACCAACAGTTGCACCTCCAGTCATGAGTCAGCTGAACATCAGCTCCCTCATCAAGAAAGCACAACAGAGGATGTACTTCCTGGGCAGCTGAAGAAATTCAACCTGCCAAAGACAATGATGGTGCACTTCTACACAGCCATCATTGAGTCCATCCTCACATCCTCCATCACCATCTGGTATGCTGCTAGCACTGCCAAGGACGAGGGCAGACTGCAGCGTTTCATTCGGTCTGCAGAGAAGCTGATTGGCTGCAATCTGCCGCTGCTCCAGGACATAAACGCCACCAGGACTCTGAAGCGTGCTGGGAAAATTGTGGCTGATCCCTCCCACCCCGGCCACAAACTCTTTGAGACACTCCCCTCTGGCAGGAGGCTGAGGTCCATCAGGACCAAAACCACACGCCACTAGCCTTATCAACAAGGCCCGGAACCCACCCTGACTCTATTTTTTAACTTTAATTTATTTTTCATTTAATACATACTGTGTACTTATACTTGTGCTTATATTATTCATACCTATACGTATATTGTTTATATTCTATTTAGAGAATGTGTGACATGCACCAACAACACCAAAACAAATTTCTTGTATGTGTTAAAAACGTACTTGGCAAGAAAGCTTTTCTGATTCTGATTCTGAATGTTCATACCAATAATCAGCAAATACAGTTCATTAAACTTCCTCCAGTTTAGTGAAAATCAAAAGAAACAAAGTTAGCTTTCTATTGGCTAGACTGTTGAATTATATTAATTATTTCTGCTGGATCACTTTGTTCAGTTTGTTGCGTTTGTGGATTTTAAATGTATTGATTGAATTCTAACATCTTTCCAGCCACACTTATAGAAAACAGATTGACTGAAACTCTGGAGAAATTAATCATCGTACTTCAGTCAAGAAAATGTAAAAATCTAGTGTAACATGCAGCTAATTTCTCATAAATCAAACTTTAAACATACTCACACTTCCTCAGTCCAGGTCTCAACCACTGCGGTCCACCATGGTCCGTCCTGCAGGAAGAAACAAAGTCAGAATCAACTTCATACACCTCACTCAGATCCTCCCATCCCCCATCAGTTAGTGACAGAGAAACAGTGTGAGAGCTGCTGTTGTCTGTCCATCTGCCCATACCTGAGAGTGTCCAGTTTCCAGTTTAGATCCTTAAGTCTAGTCGACAGCAGCTTCACTCCTGAGTCTCCTGGATGATTGTAGCTCAGGTCCAGTTCTCTGAGATGGGAGGGGTTGGAGCTCAGAGCTGAGGCCAGATAAGCAGAGCCTTCCTCTGAGATCTGACATCCTGACAGACTACACACACACACACACACACACACACACACACACACACACACACACACACACACACACACACACACACACACACACACACACACAAAATGACTGTCACCAACACTAATGGAGTGTAGTGTTGGTTCAGGCATATCCTTTTCACAGCTAAACTCTCAATTGAACCTGAATCTGCACTTTCAGCACATAATCATTAGTTCGTTTAAAATCTAGTGCCCTGAAGTACAGAGCCAAAATAACAAAATGGTGTCATTGTACAGTATATCTACATATGAACCTAACTGTATATCTAAGTCCAGTTTATGTGCCGTGTTGCAACTATTAGGTGCATCGCACCTCCACGGTGACATCATGCCACCGACACATCCATTCTCAATGAACTGATTACCTGGGGGTGGTGTGATGTGTCTTACTATGAAATATTTGTTTATGCAGAGTCATTCAGTTAGTGTGTATATTAAGAAAATAAATAAACTATATAGAACACTGCTAATTCTGTCTTCATTGAACAAAAGATGTCTTTCAGAATACCGTGAACCAAGACACTACACTGTAAACACGCTCCTGAGTCACTAGAGGACTGGAAGCTGAGAACTGTGGACAGAGCTTCACAGCTCCTCTCTGACGTGAAGTCAGTCCATTTAATAACTAATACATAAAGAAAATAATAGCTCGGAGGGTCATGGTTTTCAAATAACTGAACACTAACCTGAGAGTTTCCAGTCTGCAGTGTGGACTCTTCAGTCCAGCCGACAACTGCTTCACTCCTGAATCCTGGAGGTTGTTGTTACTCAGGTCCAGCTCTCTCAGACTAGAGGACTGGGAGCTGAGAACTGAGGACAGAGCTTCACAGCTTCTCTCTGACAGGTTACAGCCACTCAGTCTGAAGAGGAATCAGTAACACAATTACAAACAAAAGTAATTTTTTTCTGAATCAATAAAGAACATTTAATCTGGATAAATGTGTCTGCACGTACAGAGCTTTGTTGGAAGCTTTGACCACTGGCAGCAGCCTCAGAAGAGCCTCTTCTGAAGCCGAGTATTTCTTCAGGTCAAACTCCTGCAGGTTGTTGTTACTCAGGTCCAGCTCTCTCAGACTAGAGGACTGGGAGATGAGGACTGAAAACAGAGGTTCACAGCTTCTCTCTGACAGGTTACAGCCACTCAACCTAAAAAAGATATTTAGACAGTTCATTTAATAATTGATGAATTAAGAACAAAAAAGCTTAGGCAGTAATCTTTTTTTAATAAAAGGTAGACTAACCCGAGAGTTTCCAGTCTGCAGTGTGGACTCTTCAGTCCATCCGACAGCTGCTTCACTCCTGAATCCTGCAGGGCGTTGTTACTCAGGTCCAGCTCTCTCAGACTAGAGGACTGGGAGCTGAGAACTGAGGACAGAGCTTCACAGCTTCTCTCTGACAGGTTACAGCCACTCAGCCTGAAGATGAATCAACAAAACATATACAAATGAATGAAAAAGATAGCTAGTTATAAAGATAGTTGTGTGTGCACGTACAGAGCTTTGTTGGAGGCTTTGACCACTGGCAGCATCCTCAGAAGAGCCTCCTCTGAAGCAGAGTATTTCTTCAGGTCAAACTCGTCCAGATATTTTTCTGATGACAGTAAGATGAAGACCAGAGCTGACCACTGAGCATGAGACAGTTTCTCTGTGGAGAGACGTCCTGAACTCAGGGTCCGTTGGATCTGCTCCACTAGAGAACAATCATTCAGTTCATTCAGACAGTGAAACAGATTGATGCTTCTCTCTGCAGACAGATTCTCACTGATCTTCTTCTTGATGTACTCGACGGTTTCCTGATTGGTCTGTGAGCTACTTCCTGCCTGTGTCAGCAGACCTCGTAGGAGAGTCTGATTGGTCTGCAGTGAAAGACCCAGGAGGAAGCGGAGGAACAAGTCCAGGTGTCCATTTGGACTCTGTAAGGCCTTGTCCACAGCACTCTGGTAGAAACGTGTTGATTTGTCTCTGACAACTTCAGACCACCACGATGTTGTTTGTTCTTCTGACAGCAGGTTGACTCCAGAGTTGGTGAATGTCAGATGGACATGAAGAGCAGCCAGAAACTCCTGAACACTCAGATGGATGAAGCAGAACACCTTGTCCTGGTACAGACCTCTCTCCTCTTTAAAGATCTGTGTGAACAGTCCTGAGTACACTGAGGCTGCTCTGATATCGATGCCACACTCTGTCAGGTCTGACTCATAGAAGATCAGGTTGCCTTTCTGCAGCTGCTCAAAAGCCAGTTTTCCCAGAGACTCAATCATCTTCGTGGTGTCTGGACTCCAGTGTGGATCCGTCTCAGCTCCTCCATCATACTTGATGTTCTTCACTTTGGACTGAACCACCAGGAAGTGGATGTACATCTCAGTCAGAGTCTTGGGCAGCTCTCCTCCGTCTCTGGTCTTCAACACGTCCTCCAGAACTGTAGCAGTGATCCAGCAGAAGACTGGGATGTGGCACATGATGTGGAGGCTTCGTGATGTCTTGATGTGGGAGATGATTCTGCTGGCCTGCTCCTCATCTCTGAATCTCTTCCTGAAGTACTCCTCCTTCTGTGGGTCAGTGAACCCTCGGACCTCCGTCACCATGTCAACACACTCAGGAGGGATCTGATTGGCTGCTGCAGGTCGTGTGGTTATCCAGAGGCGAGCAGAGGGAAGCAGATTCCCCCTGATGAGGTTTGTCAGCAGCACACCCACTGAGGTGGACTTTGTAACATCAGTCAGGATCTCAGTGTTGTGGAAGTCCAGAGGAAGTCGACACTCATCCAGACCGTCAAAGATGAACACGACCTCTTCAAACCTGCAGATTCCTGCTTCTTTGGTTTCACTAAAGAAGTGATCAACAAGTTCCACCAAGCTGTACTTTTTATCTTTCAGTACATTCAGCTCTCTGAAAGTGAATGGAAATGTGAACTGGATGTCCTGGTTGGCTTTGTCTTCAGCCCAGTCCAGAGTGAACTTCTGTGTTAAGACTGTTTTCCCGATGCCAGCCACTCCCTTTGTCATCACTGTTCTGATTGGTTCTTCTCTTCCAGGTGGGGCTTTAAGGATGTCTTCTTGTCTGATTCTTGTTTCTGGTTGGTCTGGTTTCCTGGATGCTGTTTCAATCTGTCTGACCTCATGTTCATAATTAACCTCTGCAGTCCCTTCCTTTGTGATGTAGATCTCTGTGAACATCTGATTCAGAACGGTTGGGTTTCCTGCTTTAGCAATCCCCTCAAACACACAATGGAACTTCTTCTGCAGGTTATATTTAAGTTTACGCTTACCAACTGCAGAAGGACTACCTGAATAAAAAAGAAGATCAAGAAGTCAAAGAACATATTTCAACATGTTATTTGAGTATATGAATATATTTTGGTCCATCTCTGGAGACATTAGTAAAGGTCCCATTTATCCAGCATGTTAAATCCTCTTACTGCTCTGCAGACGGTCAGCCAGCTCCTCCTGCTTCATTCTCCTCAGGAAGTGCAATGTGATCTTCAGAAATGCCTCTCTGCTGCTCCTCCTCTGCTCTTCATCCTCACCGTCCAACACCTCCTCATCATCCCTCTGACTCTCTAAGCATTCTGGGTAATCTGGACTCAGAACCTTCTGGATCTTCTTTAGCTCGTTCTTCACAAAAATGACGATGTTCTCCTCCAGCAGCTGGAACAGAAGATTATATGAATGACAAATGAAAATTAAATCATGGAAGCAAACATCAGATCCATGTTTGACAGACTGACAATCAACTGGTCTAAAAAGGGCAGCATGGAGATGATTGTGAACAGAATAGATGTAAAAGTAGTTGTTGTACAGACCATAAATATGGAGTCCAGGTGTGTTTGATGCTGCTGGGCAGACTGACCACTGGGAACCCTCTGAGCTCTCCTGGTCCACTCTGTGGAGGAATCAGGAAGAATTAGCTCACTTTGGCCCTCATTTATTAACCTAACGTAGAAACCATCGCAGATATGAGCGCAGAAATCCTCTTAAGACAGGCTTCACGTGTGATTCATTAAACGTTCGTATCACACCAATCAGAGCGTAAGAATGGTCGTACATTGATAAATGCAGCGGCTGGAAACGATCGTAATTTAAATATCACGCCCCAATATATTCTGGGTTTTGAGGCCTCGCCCCTACAATTTACGACATGGCGAGACGTAATCCGGCTGAGAAGCGGCACTTTTCAGAGGTGGAGATTGAAACCCTGATATCTCAGGTTCATTTGCACTTACGTTTGTAGATTTGGCAGCCTGAAAGCTGTTATTAAAGGCTGTAGAAAGAATGCCGAATGGAAAGAGATCACTGATGCAGTGAACAGTGTTGCTGTGGTAAATTGGACTCCAGCTGAAGTTTATTTAATTTATAGCCTACATCCTTGACATATGTATGCTATAGTCCTAATAGTAATTCACAGGCTTATATTGCAATCTCTTAGGCCTACGTGGTTTACCTATATTTAAATAAACACACAGTAGGGGAGTTTATGCAGTGTCTTTTATTTTACTCGTGTTTTTTTCATGAGTCAGAACTGTGAGGGAGAGCGTGTGTCCTCCGCCCCTCGTACTGGACCACCACCCTGACCCTGTCTCCTGACAGCAGAGGGGCTGGAAAAACAAGCTGAAATAACTTGGTCAATGGCAGAAATAAATCGTTCACTTGTGGCCATTAACGACACTTTAAAAGAGAAACAAAAGAGAAATAAAAATGTTGTGCATCGTCATGTTTCCGGTATTGAGTAGGCTATCATTGCCAAACATAACAATATACCTTTTAAAAGCGAGGTATAATATCCTGTCTCATTCGTATAGCCCCAGTTGGGGCTGTGCTGGACACTGCACACATTTTTCTGCTGTGTATAGTAGGTCCCCCCCTGCTGATGCAAGACAGAACCATCTGCCCTTAATCAATCCGATGGAGCGCTCCACCGTGGCCCATGCGCATACGTGTGCACTGTTGTACCGGCGAATAGAGGTCTTTTAAAAGAGCCAGATCTGCTGGACTCACGTTCAAATTGATAAATCCCTTGCTTTGCGTAGGAATCAGCATACGCCTGTCCTAAGTCTGTTTCTGGTCGTACGCACGTTTCATAAATGAGGGCCCTTATGTCTATCCACACAGAGACAAATACAAGGTAAAGGTCCATGAAGTAATATTTGGATGTTAACAGTGAATCAGAGGACTCCCTGTAGTGGTAAACATGTACTAGTCCTGCTGATTATCAGTTTAAAATCCTCACCTTTGATCAACAGAGTGGCG
Organism: Sander vitreus; assembly: GCF_031162955.1. Lineage (NCBI taxonomy): Eukaryota > Metazoa > Chordata > Actinopteri > Perciformes > Percidae > Sander > Sander vitreus. Next base: position 29,255,610 of record NC_135869.1, on the reverse strand, counting down.
TCCATCTTTGAAGTCTATTAAACCACCCATAGAATGGTCACTCTTCATGGACATACAGTTGGGTTCAAGTTCTTCCAGATTCCTCCTGATAGAAACACAAAATAAATTCTGCACTGCACCCACAACACACTGAGACAAAACCTGTCAGTGGTTTAATAGCTAGTCAAAATCTAGTGCTTGTCTGTTTTGAGTGTCATGACCTCCTCACTTAATCATTCCCACACTGGGTGTTAGATACTTGAAAGATAACATTTACCCCCTTTCTGTGGAGGTTTAATCACCTTAGCTATGATGTTATTTTAGTATCAACATTAATTATGCAGAGCATAGACTGTTTAAATACCGGGTCTGAAAAGTGAAGCCAATGCTGAAGCTCCTTAAAGCTGCATTCTCTCCAACTTCCAGCAGGGGGCGACTCCAGTGGCTCCAAAAAGAAGTCTACTTCTCACTTGATTTATTATGGAACTGAGGGCCAAGCTAACTTATGCCACAGCCGGCCAAATTGAGAAAAGGAAAGCCACTGACCTACCTTACAGATTCAAGACAAGGTGATTGGAGAGTCAGAGTTTTAAACTGATTAGGTGTGATGTTTTCATAACCCAATATGTACTTCTAGCTTTGGTTGTCACAAATTCAAGAGCCACTCAATAGTAAACCATTAATCTGTATCATATTTACTATGAGCTACTTTCAAATTTCACAAGCTTTTGGCTGGCTGGATAGCTGGTGCTAATTCCCATCTGTGCCTAGCTGTGACATTAGGTACTTAGCAAAGCTAGCTTATTTCACCTGTAGTATCTTTACTCGTTGATGCCCGGAACATGTCCGTTATTTTGGAGCATTTCGCTGCCTCCTCCTCCATACTTTTTTCCTTTTGAGTCTGACCTTCTCAGCACCACCATTTCCCTTTTCTTTTTGACTTTCCATCATTAGACTCACACACTATCTGTTAACGTTACTGATAGACTTCCAAACGTGACGAGGAAAAAAAGAGGTGTTTGATGGCTTTACGTCATCGAACCAGGGCTATGCCATTTGGGGAGGGGCCGCTCACTGATCCCCCTATATTTCTGAAAATCCTAGACATGGTTGTGACCTGCACTTCGTTAGTGCTTTCTGGTTAGCCTGTGTTTGTATTGAAATAAGAGGCTGCATAGTTTGACCAGCGGGCCACTGGATGGTGTTGCTAAGAACTAATATCAGATCGGCCCTCGCGACCTCGAAACACTACCAGCCCACTAGGAAAAGTCCCGACTCTCCCGATTGCCACTCCGCTACTGCTTTTATATCTAATTTAAAATGTTTCAATACAATAAGAAACATGTGTTTAATTACTGAAATAGTGGACGTGTTACTGAACACAGTTGACAACTACGTACTTTCTGTCATGTTGTTTGAAATCAATGCCAAACTCCATTGAGTCGTCACTCTTGAAGGACACACAGCTGGGTCTGGGTCCAGGTCCATGTTCAGGTCCAGGTCCATGTTCAGTTCCGGGTCCAGGTCCAGGTCCAGGTCTGTGCTGCTTCTCTGGGCTGAAACACAACACACACAGAGCTTTGAGTGTGAATAATGATGGTGGAGTGATCTGATTGGTGGACAGTTAGAGATGGTCCTCTCACCTCTGAGCTTTGGTCTGGCTGTCATGTTCCCCACACAGAGTGGCTTTAGAGGGAGGGACTCCCTCCTCTCTGTCCTCACACTGACTCATAGCAGAGTCCACACCTTCATCTGGAGAGGAAACACCTGCTGGGAGAGATGCTCTCTGTCACAACAACAACATCCAAGGAAGGTTAAATGCAAGAACAGCTGGACTTTGTTGAACAGCTCGAAGACGCTTCGTCTCTCATCCGAGAGACTTTTGAGTTCTAATTGAACGTCTGGCTCATTGGAGACACTTGAGGCCGAGTCTGAACCACCATCAACCCACATTATTATTCATAACTGAAGATTATTAACTTTCTTTCACTAAACCAGCTGAACTCATGGTCTATCTCAAGCTAATTTCTAAGAACATATTATAGATATATTTCTATACTAATACAGTCAAACAGTAACTTTTGTTATATAATCATATTTTATATATGTCTGGTGTATTATAGTAGATGCTATTTTACTCTTCTAAAGGTATTTATTTCTGACTATTTTCTGGGTATCTGAACTTCCATCTGTATTTGTGCTGCTACAACACCTGAGTTTGTTCTCTAGAGATCATTAAAGTTTTATCTAATCTTATAACAAGGAGGATTTACTGCAGCATGTTGAACTCCATGGACCTCATAAACTGGTAAATGATTTATTGATTTTCATCTTAAATACAATAATTAAACATTGATAATAAAAACTAACAGGTCCAACATCAGCAGTGGTGTAAAGTAACTAAGTACATTTAATCAAGTATTGCACTAAGGAACATTTCAGAGTTTGTTGTACTTTTAGTATTTCCATATTGTGTCTTTCTACTTTTACTGCACTACATTTATCTGCCATTATGAAATCTTGAAAACTTAGTATTTAACTTGTATTAAATAATAAGACTTATTTGATAAGTGGGAGGTTTAAATCATTTTCAAACATTTAGTGGCTCCAGCTTTTTAAAGGTGACCATATGGAGATTTTACTTCTTTTAAATAACAATAAGAAATAATTTGGAGCTTTGAAGTTTTGACTGAAGACGCCACTTTGTGACGGACATTTCAGATTAATTCATTGATTAACCAAGAAAATAATCAGCAGGTTGATCAATAATGAAAAGAATAATTTCAGCTTCATATAAAACAGTTTAAAACAGTAAAAACAGTGCCACTTACCAAAAGTTGAACATGGAGAAACATCTGCTTCACAACACGGGACGAAGTGAACTAACTGGAGAGATTGACTTTGAACTTTAATCTCCCTTATCAAAATACAGTATATGACACACTATTAAACAACACACACACACACACACACACACACACATAAACACACACACACACACATTGTTGCTGTATAGAGAAGAGATTAGAAATTATCAAACTGGAAAAAATGTAACGTATCAAAGATCAAATTATGGGACAGCATATCAAACGCTTTCTGAAAAATAATATTAATGGGCTGCCATCCAATTTTTTTTTTTAATTAACTAAGTCAATAACCAAAGGAATATGATTTGAAATGTGACGGCCACTTATAAATCCTCACTGGCATTCGTGTAGGCCAGATTTTAAGCGCTTGGCGAACAGCGAAACAATAATTTTATAATCATTGTTAAGGAGTGTAATTGGTCTCCAGTTATCGATGAGTAAAGGATCTTTATTTGGTTAGGGAGTTAAGGTGAGCACACCTGTAACGACAGGGGGAGGTCGGGCCATCGTTACCTGGAGATTTATGTTCTTTAGATCTTTTATAGTTGACAGTATTTCCTCTAAAGTTATTTTTCTTGAGCACTCTGTACAAAAACCTTCACTCGCTGTTATTGCGTCTTTAATTAAGTTTAGGGTATCAGAACTTTGGTAGTAATTGCAAGGTTGATAAAGAACTACCACTTTATTGTAAGAGCAGCAACATCTCAACAGCATGATCAAAATCCTGTGTAACTCTTAAGTGTCCCCCTATATCACAACTCCCATTCATATAGGTTCCTATCACATTAGGTTCCCTATTGATATTGAAACTGTCTGACTACATCTGAATATGTGTCATTATGTGATGTACTGTAATATTAAATACAATAATACCACAACCTCCTACTAACATTTCTTATTCATCTGCACCTTACTCATCAGTATATCTGTATATACATATATATATTATATATTACTTTTATTTTGAAAGTAACTTCCCTGTTTCCGGTCCAGCCAGTGTGGCTAACTGTGTCTAGCTTGGTGCAGCTCTCCTTCAGCTCAATGGAGAACAATGTTCTTTTTCTCCAGAGACATTTCCAGGACAGGACACCAGGCAGCAGCTGGGACGTATCGACCGTTTGTCCGGTCAAGATGAATATCTTCTTCTCCCATTACGGTCCTGAATGCTGCCAGATAAACACTGAAACATGTCTGTTTAGGTCCATCTACCCCCCATCAAACTCCATTATAAATCTAACAGTATAATGTTGCTGGACTTACAGACATGTGTAAACATTGTTAAACATGACAAAGGAAGAAAAATTATGACCAAGAAAGTCATAAAAAATCAAGTCCAAGCACTCAAGGTTGGTTACAAAAAGTGATAAAAGGCCTTTATTAAATAGGGCGAGACATTAAAAATACACCAACGCGTGTCGGCTTGAGCCTTCCTCAGGGTGTAGTGACACAAAGGGAACATCAAAGTGATTATAGCTTGCAGGTGTGTGAGCATGATATGCTCACCCTGGCCTCCAGGGGCATAACACCACAAACCCAATACACAACACATGGTACACAATACAGCACTTAGACCCCCATCTTCAATCATGCAAAATGCAGAGTACAGCCAGCAAAACATGGCAACATATACTTCAGTGTTTTTACAAACATATAGAGCATGGATGAATTACAAAATAATTGTTAAACATGAATTTAAGTTTTTCTTATGAATAGTTGCTGCTTTCTGATTAATTCAGCATAGCTTTATTTAAAGAACACTTTTCACAGATATAATCATAATGTGCTTTACATCAAAACATACATATTAAAAACTAAGTAACACAAGTAAAATGAAGTACAAGTAAAGAGTAATTGATAAAGAGCAGACAGTTTAACTGCTGTACTTCCCCAGATGTTGTCTTTATAATCTGTATATTGTTTGTCAAAGAGGACACTATGCTGCGAGATCTAAATGATCGATAGCCATGAACAGAGATTAATGTCTGAGAGAATCTATTGATTGCATTAAACAAAAGTCATTTTATCGGTTGGCTTGTTTTTAATTGCCATCCGAAATCTGCAGAAACCTAAACAGTTGTGGAAGACTAAACAAGTGAAAATTTCGGATACGGTGTGAAAAGGAGCATAGAGATAGATGGGCTTGAATGTTTAAATTGACATGTGAGTTGTTGGCAAAACTTATTAATGTTTGGTCTGTAGTGTGTATGATGGTGAACAGACAGAACTTTGATTTCAGCAGCTGGTCTTCAGTCAGTGTTTCTGTCCACAAAAGAGACTCTCAGTCCTGCAGAGGACACAGAGACACTGAGGAACCAGACCAACCCACTACACAATACATGGTAGACAATGCAGCACTTTGGCCCCCATCTTCAATCAAGCAAAATGCAGAGTATAGCCAGCAAAACATGGTAACATATACTTCAGTGTTTTTACAAACATATAACGAGGATGGATGAATTACAAAAAATACGTTAAACACAAATTTAAGTTTTTCTTATGAATCGTTGCTGCTTTCTGATTAATTCAACATAGCTTCATTTAAAGAACACTTCACAGATAGAGAATCATAATGTCCTTTACATAAAAACATACAAGATAATACATATCTATATATCTATCTATAACTATCTGTCTTTCTGTCCACAGGAGAGACTCTCAGTCCTGCAGAGGACACAGAGAAATTGAGGAACCAGCTGACCACAGCATAAACCCAGGATAGAGAGGCTGAGTGAATGTGGTGTTGAAGGTGTGGAGGTGGATCAGTGAGTCAGAGGAGACTGAGTAGAAGGACAGAGAGCCAGCAGGACAGTCTACATACACTGCTACTCTACCAGAGACAGAGGAGGAAAGGAGGGCTGTATAGCTGTTGTTGTGCCAGACAGAGTAACCAACATCATCGCACCTTAGACTCCAGGACTGATCATTCCCCCCAAACACACAGTCTTTACTGTCTCCTCTCCTGCTGATTCCTCTGTAACTCACTGATATATAAACTCTTCCTCTCTTCTCAACCTCCCAGTAACAGCGACCAGTCAGACCATCTCTACACAGCAGCTGAGACCAGGAGTCAAATCTGTCTGGATGATCAGGATATGACTGATCCTCACCCACATTTGTCACCTCCCTGTTGTTGTCAGACAGTTTGAGTTTTCTGTTTACGGTGTTTGTGTCCAGTTCCAGTTCACAGACATCTGATGGAGAGAACAAGACACAATACAGCTGCAGGTTATCATCTGATGATTTATTAACAACTTACTTACTTACTTACAATTACTGAAAGAAAATCATTTAAACTTTCATATCATATTCAGCTGTGAATGATGTTTAACAAACTTTAACTTCAACAATCCAGTTATAACAATTCTTTCAGTTTATAAATCAATCTGATGGTGATTTACAGATTTACAGCTGTGTAGACTGAAAATCGACCTCAAAGTCAGTTTGGGAAAGTGATTCAAAGTGATGCAATTCAACCGTGTCAATTTAATTTAGATTTTCTCCACTAGTTGGTGTTCACCAATGTAAGCCTCTATGTAGAATATTCAGTAGAAGTTCACGTCTGGTGAGCTGGGTGTCTCGTCACACTCCTAGTGTTTACCAATGTAACGTGGCTGTATAGGCAATGGGAATTAATTTAATTAATTAAGCCTCTATGTAGAATATTGTCACTGCCATAATGTATGGAGGACATAATCATTCATAATTCAAATTGAAAGTCCAAAGAGAAAACGAAGCGAGATCAAATTAAAAATATTATATAAATCATGCCATAATTAAATTTGAAAAAGGAAAAGGAAACTGAAAAAGCAAAGTTAAAATGTAAAAAGTCAAATTTAAAATGCAAAGCTTAAATATAAGCTAAATTTATTTTTTCTATTTGAGATAATGATAATAATAATTTAAGTATTTCTATTTAAGCTTTTCCATTTCACATTTTGAGTTTCATATTTGATGTTTCTGTCATTCAAGAAAAGATTTCAAAGAGTTCAGTTTAAGCATTTATATTTAAGCTTTGCATTTTAAATTATCATTTTACATTTCAACTTGGCTTTTTCAGTTTCCTTTTTCTTTTTTAAATTTAATTATGGCATGATTTTTCCTAGTAGAGTCGTAAAATAATATTTTTAATTTGATCTGGCTTCGTTTTCTTTGGACTTTCAATTTGAATTATGAATAAATATATCCTCCATAATAACGGCTTCCTATTGTGTCAAAAGAAACAAAGTTAGCTTTCTGTTGGCTAGACTGTTAATGAAATATATTTATTAGTTCTGTTGGATCACTTTGTTCAGTTTGTTGCGTTTGCGTAACATCCTACTTCAGTCAAGAAAATATAAAAATCTAGTGTAACATGCAGCTGCGTTCTCATGAATCAAACTTTAAACACACTCACACTTCCTCAGACCAGGTCTCAACCACTGCAGTCCGTCATGGTCCGTCCTGCAGGAAGAAACAAAGTCAGAATCAACTTCATACACGTTCACTCAGATCCTCCATTAAACATGAACCAGAGTTCATCAGTTAGGGACAGAGAAACAGTGGGAGACCTGCTGTTGTCTGTCCACACCTGAGAATTTCCAGTCTCCAGTTTGGATCCTTAAGTCCAGAGTCTCCTGGATGATTGTAGCTCAGGTCCAGTTCTCTCAGATGAAAGGGGTTGGAGCTCAGAGCTGAGACCAGAGAAGTAGCGCCTTCCTCTGAGACCTGACAGCCTGACAGACTACACACACACACACACACACACACACACACACACACACACACACGTCAGAACTCTAAAAATTAGTTTCATGTTGAGTCATATACATCCGTCCACAGTTTAAAATCGTTGTCATCAACACTAATGGAGTGTAGTGTTGGTTCAGGCAGATCTTTTTTCCATATAAACAGATGCAAAGCCTGTTTACCAAATGCTTTGGTCCCCTAAAATATGGGATCTGACCATAATCCCTGGATAGTCCATTCAACATAGCTGTGAATACTCTGAAATTGCACTTTCAGCACATAATCATTAGTTCATTTAAAATGTATTGCCAAAATAACACAATGGTGTCATTGTACAGTATATATACATATGAACCTAACTGTATATCCAAGTTCAGTTTATGTGCCATGTTGCAACTATTAGGTGCTTGAAACCATTGCACCTCCACAGTGACATCATGCCACTGACACATCTGTTCTCAATGAACTGATTACCTGGGGGTGGGGTTATGTGTCTTACTATGAAAGGTTTGTCCATGCAGTCATTCAGTTAGTGTGTCTATTAAGGAAATAAATGAACGATCTAGAGCACTGCTGATTCTGTCTTCATTGAACCAAAGATGTTTAGCAAAATACCGTGAACCAAGACAATACACTGTTGACACGCTCCCTGGTCAGTCCTAGAGGACTGGGAGCTGAGAACTGAGGACAGAGGACAGAGCTTTACATCTTCTCTCTGAAAGGTTGGCCTGTAGTCAGTCCAGTGATTAACACATATATAAAGAAAATAACAGCTCAGACAGTCATGGTTTTCAAATAACTGAACACTAACCTGAGAGTTTCCAGTCTGCAGTGTGGACTCTTCAGTCCAGCCGACAGCTGCTTCACTCCTGAATCCTGCAGGTTGTTGTTACTCAGGTCCAGCTCTCTCAGACTAGAGGACTGGGAGCTGAGAACTGAGGACAGAGCCTCACAGCTTCTCTCTGACAGGTTACAGTCACTCAGTCTGAAGAGGAATCAGAAAAACATAAGAAAACAATTACAAAAAATGGTTGTTTTGATAAGGAAGATGTCAGATTTAACCCATAAGAACCCAGACCTATTCCCCCTTAAAGGAAATTACGGGGCGCATTAGGGCTGCACAATTACTCCAATTTTAATCATGATCACTATTTTGGCTTCCCACGATGAAATTCACGTGATCGAGCGATATTTAAAATGTGTCATTCCATTCATAGAACGCTCCGTATCAAAGTTTTTTTTTTCTTCCAAAGCTCCATAAATCATTGTCTGATCACATGCCTCCATGAGCCAATCAGAGTTGTTCCCTGCACTGCGCAGCTTAGTTTAGATGTAGACAGTCACAGAGGACAGGGTAACGTGAGGAAAATTCCACAACAGATAGCATTCATAAGTCGTAAGTCGGTCACGAGGTTTACCAGTTTACAGACATTGTGTTTCCCTTTCGCATGAAAGAAGAGGTGTGGACAAGTTACCAACAAAACGTACAGCTAAAGACCGTGCAAAACATTTCAGACCGTCCTGCCAACCTGTAAACATGTTACCATTAATGTACTGTAACGTTTTTTCACTCTAAAGTCGCTGAAGCGGCTGCAGTTTAGATCCTGTCGGGTCTCTGCAGCAGGCGGGGCTGCTCAGCTCTCCCCGCGACTGACGCGCACACACACACAAACACACACACACAAACACACACGGTGGACGCAGGAAAAAACGGATATGAGACGTATACAGGAGGACCTGACAGCTACGCTCGTTATTGTAAGTGCAATGATAAGTCCAATAAGTACTTTATCAAACCGTATGACTGTGTGTCCCAGCCCAGGCCAGGATAGGAAATTAACTAACAATGTAAACTGTTTTTATGGTTAACGTATTCTGACTTATTCAAAAGACGGAGCTTTAAGAGTTCCTCTCTTTTTCTTTTAAAGGATACATTTTTGTAAGAGCTACAGTGAAGTTGGCAGTTTGATAAATGCAAGTTATCAGGGGCGGATCTAGAAAAATATTTATGGGGTGGGGAGAGGGGGGCAGGAATATTTGAGGGGTGGCAATATATGGCAGACGTATATATACTGAATTTTATCACAGTTTGATGAGAAATAGTATGTACACACTACAAAAGGGCAGAGGCTGCCATTTACAAACTCATACAGACAAACTTAATCTCGTGCAATCAATATCTTGCATTTGAGGTTTCATTTGAAACAGTTCATATTAGCAATAAGTGACCATACAATGTGATCTCACTTAATAGGAGAAGTATGATAGAAGTAAGGGACATTATCACAGGAAAGGCATTAAGGTAAGACACAGGTGATGAGTGGCAGATGTGTGAGAGGTGAAGCAAACCGTTTTTGACTGTGTGAGCGAGGCAGCGTTGCAGGTAGCATTTGTACAAGATTAGAAACTGTCATTGATTAGTTATAACCATCAGACTGTGTTAACACACACTAACATTTTAGACTGGGAGAGTATTTTTAGGTTAATTTGTTTAATTTTTTAATTTAATCTGAGCAATAGATCTAAAATACATTCTACACAAAATATAAAAACTCATCTCCCCATCTCATCACACTTTCACACTGACAACTTTCCCTAATTATTCATATTTAAGCAAACATGAATTTTTATATTTATTTGATGTCTAAGTAATGTCTCTTAAATTTTACAAAAATGTCCATCTTTGTCATTTGTTGTTCTTATTCATATGTAACTTAGTATAGATGCAGCAACAATTTCCATACCATGTGGACCAGCTCGACTGGAGATCATTGGTGATGGCCCAGGCACTCTGCTTTTCCTTTCACTGTCTGAGCCCTGCACGTTATCTTGTCTCTCGCTTTCTCCCTCCTCATCTTGGTGATGCTCTCCCTCCATATCTTCACCGCTGTGGTGTTCTCCCACCTCCTCCTGTCCCTGGTCGCCTTGGCCTTGTATTCTCTCTCTGTCACGTTTCTGTTGCCCTTTTCTCTCCCTTCGTCTTCGTCTTCTCTCTCTCCTTCCACCATCTTCTCCGTCTACCTTGCTCAGTTCATTTTCTATTTCTCTCACCTATCTCTTTGGTGAGAAAAAACTACATATGCTACCTTTCCTCTTCATTTCTGTAAGATTAAAAGTAATTTTACAATGTTTTCCTTGACAGACGTTGAATCAATATTAGCTTTTGTAGCCTTTACTTTACACAGAACAAACGTCAGACCTAAGTAACATTATATGTATAGTTAGCAAAATAATGTTCTTCAACCTGATTTTTATCATCTCAAAATCAGCATCACAACTATGGTAGCACTGTGCTTTCGTTATAATTTCATTTCTTGATAGATAGTTAATCCGTTTGCACCTCTTTCCTCCTGTGTCTCCTTTCCTCACGACTCCTGGCTCCCTCGCTTCGCGCCACTCAGTTTTCCAAACAAATCAGGCTCTTGCCGCTCTGTCGTCATCTCAGAGCAAATTTCAGACATTGGAGATTCGCGCTCATAAAGTGTCAAATTGGCCATAACTTTTAATTTGTTGCTGCCAACTGGGGTGGCATCAGGGGTGGCAAGGCTTTCTTTTAGGGTGGCATTTGCCACCCTATGCCACCCCGGTAGATCTGCCCCTGCAAGTTATTTCAATTGATATTCTGTAATATTTCAATCTTCATGTGCTAAAAAGGCACATAAGTTCCTGTAGATGGCAATACACATTCTCCTTTTTCTGCCAAATAAATTAAAAGCTTGTGGAAATCATCAATGTCTTCCCTCTTGCTGTCTTAACATCTCAGCTAGCTTTCCTCAGAGATGGTCCCAATAATGGGCTTAAAGTCAAGTCAAATTCAGTTTGTGCATGATTACATAATATAACTATATAATTATTTAATACTGTCCTACATTGTGGATAATTAAGCTATATGTCATATGCTGAAGTATATTTCTGGAGTGTTAAAGATTAAAATTTACATTTTGGTTGAACAATACAAAATATGTTAGTTCAATAATATTGAATCAGCTAAATTAACTGAGCAGATGATTATAATTTTTCTTATTGTGACACGTGTCACATTAGGTTTTCCGTGACTCTTTAAAGGTTAAAAACCCGATGTGATAAATATGTCACAACGATACTTACCTAATGTGTTTTATATCAATTTGTTCAACAAATGTGGACAGAACAGGTTAATTGTAATATATGAGTTGTTATGTAAGCATTAGAAACTTTAAATGACTAGAATCTTAGAAACAATAAAAAATTGGCTAGTTCTGTCAAATCTGTTGACCATGAACACAGTCATCTTGGAAATGTTGTCATGGATACACAAATTGACAAACTGTCACATGACCACTACCAGGATGTTCCATCAGTGTCACTAAGGGGCTTCATGAGTTAAAATCAAGGATAAAGCTGAATGAGAAACTTTCCAGAACATTTAAAGAGTGTGTAACATGTGTGTCACAGTGGGTCCTTATGGGTGAGAGACATAACCTCAGAGTAAAACATTGTTTGTGATTCTGTGAGAATGACTGATTGTTATTTTGCTCTGTTGCAGAACCTCGCCAGTCAGTGAAGTTGCACTTGTTTGTTGTTCTTCTCATTGACAGTGCAAACAGATACAAACAGCTGAGCATTTCTACATTCACTTTTGACTGTCAGAGTGGAAATGAGTCTCCTTTATGTGCACCCAGCTCAATTAATAAAACAGAATCAGCCATACGTACAACTTAAGGGGTCATGTTGATGATGTTGTTCACCTTTTAAACATTTAACGCAGTAACATTTACTCAGAGAACATTTATACTGACCTTTTTACTTGGAATTTAATTAAATTTGTACAAATGTATTTGTAAATGAGTAAAATTTCTTTAAAGTAACAGTAGTTTTACTTGAGTATAATATTCTAGTACTCTTTCCACCTCTGCCTGACTCATTCCTTCATAGTCCATTCTACATAGCTGTGAATATTCTAATGTTGAAGCTGAGAGTCTGCACTGTAAGCACATAATCATTGTTTCATTTCAAATCCGGAGACAAAATAACAAAATGTTGTCATTGTCCAAATACATTTGGCCCTAACTGTATATCCAAGTCAAGTTTATGTGCTGTGAACCAAGACATTACAATGTTGACAAGCTCCTGAGTCAGCTCTCTCTGACTAGAGGACTTCTTAACCTCATTCACTCTTTTAATCTTGTTTAGTCAGTCCACTAAATAATTAACATACAAAGAAAATAACATCTCAGAATAACTGAACACTAACCTGAGAGTTTCCAGTGTGCAGTGTGGACTCTTCATTCCAGCCGACAGGTGCTTCACTCCTGAATCCTGCAGGTTGTTGTTACTCAGATCCAGCTCTCTCAGACTAGAGGACTGGGAGCTGAGAACTGAGGACAGAGCTTCACAGCTTCTCTCTGACAGCTTACAGCCACTCAGCCTGAAGAGGAATCAGCAATACATAAGAAAACAATTACAAACAATGGTTGTTTTTTAATCTGGATAGTTGTGTGTGCACGTACAGAGCTTTGTTGGAGGCTTTGACCACTGGCAGCAGCCTCAGAAGAGCATCCTCTGAAGCAGAGTATTTCTTCAGGTCCAACACGTCCAGATATTTTTCTGATGATAGTAAGATGAAGACCAGAGCTGACCACTGAGCAGGAGACAGTTTATCTGTGGAGAGACTTCCTGAACTCAGGGACCGTTGGATCTCCTCCACTAGAGAACGATCATTCAGTTCATTCAGACAGTGGAACAGATTGATGCTTTTCTCTGCAGATAGATTCTTAGTGATCTTCTTCTTGATGTACTTGACTGTTTTCTTTTTCGTCTGTGAGCTACTTCCTGCCTGTGTCAGCAAACCTCGTAGGAGAGTCTGATTGGTCTGCAGTGAAAGACCCAGAAGGAAGCGGAGGAACAAGTCAAGGTGTCCATTTGGACTCTGTAAGGCCTTGTCCACAGCACTCTGGTAGAAACCTGTTGATATTGTTTGTTTTCCTGTCAGCAGGTTGACTCCAGAGTTGGTGAATGTCAGATGGACATGAAGAGCAGCCAGAAACTCCTGAACACTCAGATGGAGGAAGCAGAACACCTTGTCCTGGTACAGACCACTCTCCTCTTTAAAGATCTGTGTGAACACTCCTGAGTACACTGAGGCTGCTGTGATATCGATGCCACACTCTGTCAGGTCTGATTCATAGAAGATCAGGTTGCCTTTCTGCAGCTGCTCAAAAGCCAGTTTTCCCAGAGACTTGATCATCTTCCTGCTCTCTGGACTCCAGTGTGGATCTGTCTCAGCTCCTCCATCATACTTGATGATCTTCACTTTGGACTGAACCACCAGGAAGTGGATGTACATCTCAGTCAGGGTCTTGGGCAGCTCTCCTCCCTGTCTGGTCTTCAACATGTCCTCCAGAACTGTAGCAATGATCCAGCAGAAGACTGGGATGTGGCACATGATGTGGAGGCTTTGTGATGTCTTGATGTGGGAGATGATTCTGCTGGCCTGCTCCTCATCTCTAAATCTCTTCCTGAAGTACTCCTCCTTCTGTGGGTCAGTGAACCCTCGGACCTCTGTCACCATGTCAACACACTCAGGAGGGATCTGATTGGCTGCTGCAGGTCGTGTGGTTATCCAGAGGCGAGCAGAGGGAAGCAGTTTCCCCCGGATGAGGTTTGTCAGCAGCACATCCACTGAGGTGGACTCTGTAACATCAGTCAGGATCTCAGTGTTGTGGAAGTCCAGAGGAAGTCGACACTCATCCAGACCATCAAAGATGAACACGACCTCTTCAAACCTGCAGATTCCTGCTTCTTTGGTTTCACTAAAGAAGCGATCAACAAGTTCCACCAAGCTGTACTTTTTATCTTTCAGCACATTCAGCTCTCTGAAGGTGAATAGAAATGTGAACTGGATGTCCTGGTTGGCTTTGTCTTCAGCCCAGTCCAGAGTGAACTTCTGTGTTAAGACTGTTTTCCCGATGCCAGCCACTCCCTTTGTCATCACTGTTCTGATTGGTTCATCTCTTCCAGGTGGGGTTTTAAAGATATCTTCTCGTCTGATTGTTGTTTCTGGTCTGTCTGGTTTCCTGGATGCTGTTTCAATCTGTCTGACCTCATGTTCATCATTGACCTCTGCAGTCCCTCCCTTTGTGATGTAGATCTCTGTGAACATCTGATTCAGAAGGATTGGGTTTCCTGCTTTAGCAATCCCCTCAAACACACACTGGAACTTCTGCTGGTTAGATTTGAGTTTACGCTTACAAACTGCAGCAAGACTTCCTGAAGGAGCACACAACAAAGAAGATCATTAACTCAAAAAACATATTTCAACATGTCATTTGAGTATATAAATATATTTTGGTCCATCTCTGGAGACATTAGTAAAGGTCCCATTTATCCAGCATGTTAAATCTTTAGAGAAATCCTCTTACTGCTCTGCAGACGGTCAGCCAGCTCCTCCTGCTTCATTCTCCTCAGGAAGTGCAGTGTGATCTTCAGAAATGCCTCTCTGCTGCTCCTCCTCTGCTCTTCATCCTCACCGTCCAACACCTCCTCATCCTCCCTCTGACTCCCTAAGCATCCTGGGTAATCTGGACTCAGAACCTTCTGGATCTTCTTCAGCTCGTTCTTCACAAAAGTCCCGATCTCCTCCTCCAGCAGCTGGAACAGAAGATTATATGAATGAAAAATCAAACTGAAATCACAGAAGCAAACATCAGATCCATGTTGGACAGACTGACAACCCACTGGTCTGAAAAGTGCAGCATGGAGATGATTGTGAACAGAATAGATGTAAAAGTAGTTATACATGTACAGACCATAAATATGGAGTCCAGGTGTGTTTGATGCTGCTGGGCAGACTGACCACTGGGAACCTCTGAGCTCTCCTGGTCCACTCTGTGGAGGAATCAGGAAGAATTAGCTCACAAAATTGATATTAACAAATAAAATGGTCTTGATGATGAGAGGCATGATCAGACAACAGGTGAGACAGACTCGTGACCTTCTATTAAGGACAGTTTACTCGGTATACTGGGAGAGAGAGTGCTGCAACTAGGCCTGTCGCGATAGTCAATAAATAAATTAATCGCACGATAAAAAAAATTAGCTCGATAATTTTTCAGGCCGCGATAATTTCCATTTGCATGTTTATTTGTTTTCCTTGTCTCTCTCTCACTCTCTCTACCAAAGAGACTGGATGACCACTCTCGGTTCCTTAGCGTAACAAGGAGTGAACCCTCTTGTCAGTCACATGGTCTTTGTGTGGGGAGGCGGACCTCCTGGCAGAGAGAGAGAGAGACAGAGAAAACACTAGTTGAGAGTTGGAGCAGGGTTTCCCGCAGCACTTTGCAGTTAAGGTGCCGCCAAAAAAAAAAAAAAGTATATGAGCAATATCCGCTGTATGAGGGAGAGATTTGTTGGGACACAGTATGGGAGAATCTACAGGATACCTCCAAAGACCTTGTTCACCAATTAATACATTTTAAATTTATACACAGAATGTATCTTACTCCAAGAAAACGTCATGCTATGAAAATCATCCCATCCCCTAATTGTCACCTATGTACACTTAATGTTTCGGGGACATTTTTACATATGTTTTGGGAATGTCCCAATGGAGACATTTATGTCTCACTTTTAGTGATATGCTTGGAGTAAATATTCCACTGTCACTGACCTTACTTTTACTTAATGATGACTCTACCTTAGAATTGGCTCTATAGCAGAAGCGCATACTATGGCTATGACTACGACTGGTCTCACTGCAGCAAAGAAATTGTTAGCCTTGCGATGGCAACCACCTCACACATTATCGTGGCAGCAGTGGGCCAACTCTTTTCTAGACATAGTTACGATGGAGAGATCTGTGGCCCGGGTACATGGAGCCAGTCAGAAAACTCTACATGCATGGGATGAAGTTTACACCTTGGTTGACGAAAGAGTGCAGCATTAATGTATTTGAATTTTAAATTTTTATTTTTTTTTACCAGGTCTGAATTATATTTGTATTTTTGTATTAAATCTTTTTATTTCTTAGGGAGTTGGTAATGGGGTCGCCATGGGTTGGGGGAGAGTGGGGATGTTTGTTCTGTTTCTGTGATGTATAAGGTGTTATGTTATGGACTATTAAGAGATTTTTGTCTGCAGGGCTGTACCGGGTTTTGCAAGGTTTGAGAAGAAAAGAACTAAGCTTTGCGGTGACGACCACATCGAAAATGATAAGAGTATACTCAAGGAAAAGCTTCTGTAACTATGGGGAATGAAACCTCAAAGCCGTGCGAAGCATCTGGACCCATAGTGGGTGAGATGGTTAGAAAATATGGACCGGACTGCTGGAGATATCTGTCATATTGGTCAAAAAGATTTGGCTTTCCACAAACTGGATCACTGAGTCCAGGAGAGTTATTTTATCTGCTTTTATATATTTAACTGTTTTAACTGCTCTTCAATGTTTAATTTCTTATACTGCACTGTAACTTTTTTTTTTCTCGTATTTTATCTGTTTTTAATGTTTTTTATCTGTTTTCATGTAAAGCACTTTGAATTGCCCTGTTGCTGAAATGTGCTCTACAGATAAAGCTGCCTTGCCTTGCCTTGCCTTATGATGTCTTAAAACCTGTATTATCATTGAATTTCTAGCTATATACTATCAACAAAAAATTGATAAAAAATAAATAAATAAAAGAGCAATATCCGCTGTGTTCCTCTGTCCTGTTTTCTCCCTTTCATTCCAAACCACACAGTTGACAACCTGCAGGTGGAGGCGGTGGAGACAGGCTCGGACATAAGAGCCACAGGCTGCTGTGGACTTGTCAGTCTCACAAGCGGTTTCAGGAAAGTTGCTGCATGTGTTTGGCGACAATGCACAGAACATTAACCGGTACAAGCCTACAGCTGTCCGCGGACACGGAGTGCGGAAAATGTGTCAGAGCCTCCTGTACGGTGAACTGAGACTCCGTTACGTGCTTGTCGGTCAACGGTGATCGGTTATTTAATTTCATTGTGCTTTCTTTTGGAAGGCTGGCTGTCAAAAATCGCCACTTACTAGCTAATTAATTAGCCTGAGGTAAACGATAGCTATCAGTAAACAGAAGTGACGTGGTGGCTGGCGTTTGGTGTGTGCGCCAGTGTTTGTTTGTGTGTGTGTGTGTGTGTGTGTGTGTGTGTGTGTGTGTGTGTGTGTGTGTGTGTGTGTGTGTGTGTGTGTGTGTGTGTGTGTGTGTGTGTGTGTGTGTGTCAGCCCGCCCCCCGCGAAGCTCCGACCTGCAGACAGCAGAGGAGCAGAAGAAAGTAGCTGCACCTTCGCAAAAATGAAGACTGAAAAACAGAACTATTTTGGTACAAACATTTACTCGCCATGTGGAAGATACACATAGATATAGATAGATACAATGTATTAATTATATATTTATATATTATATTATATATTTATGTTTATATATATGTTTAATAAATGTTAAATGTAGTACAGAGTCTGTAGTCTATCACAAAAACACTTGAGGAATGCTGCAAACATTTGACAGCCAGTATGAGTTGCCTGGGAGAACATACGTGTCACAAACGGCAATTCCACAACTGTACAACACCTCTCACCCCCTACATGACACTGTGGGGTCCTTGAGCAGCTCCTTCAGCAGCAGACTGATACACCCACAGTGTAAGAAGGAGCGGTACCGCAGGTCGTTCATCTCGGCCGCTGTCAGACTCTACAACACCTGCACCACCCGATAATGTTGTAGTTTTCTGTTCCTGTTTCAATTACTCACCACTCATCATGGCTCTATGTATATGTTTATTGTTATTATCTGTATTTTTTTTATTTTTTTTTACAGAATACAACAAAAATAGATATGCATGACATCACTTGAACATGACCTCTTTGTCCTAATATGGTGGAAACAATCTAGCTGACACAGCCTGTTGCTAACACAGCACATTGTCGTCCATCTCATCTATCCCACTGTAGTCAGAGGTCAAAGGTGAACTGATGAACTTGAATTAGTACTATCACTAGTAGTGGTGCATTTGTACACACATGTCCATATGTGTCCATATGTCTATAGATAGATATAATGTATTAATTATGTATTTATATATTATATTATATATTTATGTTTATATATGTATATCTAACTTTTTATATCTATATTTAGGTTTAAAGTTATTTATTGTCAAATGCACAACAATTACAGTGAAGCAGTCATTACAATAGGTATATTGCAGTAAAGTTAAAATATATATTATGCTGGTAGTAGACAAGTGTACAGTAATTGCAAAATGAATAACTTGAATATACTGTAATTTTACATAACTTCTGCTCACCTTTGATCAACAGAGTGGCATCCATCTTTGAAGTCTAAAGGATAATCCATAGACCGGTCACTCTTCGTGGACACACAGCTGGGTTCAGGTTCAGGAGAGTCTGGTCTCTGATGGATCCTGATAGAAAGAAATTCATTAAAGCTCATCAAAGACTTTTACATCTAATTTAAATGTTTGAATACAATCCAAAACTGTATTTAATTACTGACATTACGGACGTGTTACTGAACACAATTAACAACTACGTACTTTTTGTCTTGTTTAAAATTAACAACATAATCCTTCGACCAGTCACTCTTGAAGGACACACAGCTGGGTCCAGGTCCAGCGGGCCACTGGATGGTGTTGCTAAGAACTAATATCAGATCGGCCCTCGCGACCTCGAAACACTACCAGCCCACTAGGAAAAGTCCCGACTCTCCCGATTGCCACTCCGCTACTGCTTTTATATCTAATTTAAAATGTTTCAATACAATAAGAAAAATGTGTTTAATTACTGAAATAGTGGACGTGTTACTGAACACAGTTGACAACTACGTACTTTCTGTCATGTTGTTTGAAATCAATGCCAAACTCCATTGAGTCGTCACTCTTGAAGGACACACAGCTGGGTCCAGGTCCAGGTCCATGTTCAGGTCCAGGTCCAGGTCCATGTCCAGGTCCGTGATGCTTCTCTGGGCTGAAACACAACACACACAGAGCTTTGAGTGTGAATAATGATGGTGGAGTGATCTGATTGGTGGACAGTTAGATATGGTCCTCTCACCTCTGAGCTTTGGTCTGGCTGTCATGTTCCCCACACAGAGTGGCTTTAGAGGGAGGGACTCCCTCCTCTCTGTCCTCACACTGACTCATAGCAGAGTCCACACCTTCATCTGGAGAGGAAACACTGAGAGCAGCAGTCCAATCATTCATCAGCACATCATCACTCATTCATCCCTCCCATCATTTATCCTGGAAAAAAAGCTAAATATCAGCAGCTGGTCCTCTGATTGCTGCTCTGTGTCATATCAGTGTCAGTTTAATCCTTTTGGCTTGTTGGACTGTTGCTCAGACTAAAGAAGCAGTTAGAAAACATGACTGAACTCTGGGAACTACTGAGGGCCTTTTCTCATCACTATATCACATTTCATTCACTCAACACGGAGAACTGATCAACACATGGATCAGTAATGGTTTGTTATTGGACAGAGAAGATGCTGCTGGTTCTCATTGGTCAGTGGTGAGAACGAATCAGAGCAGAGGAAGCTGCCATCAGCTGCTCTACTTCTATCCACTAGATGGCCTCATGGAGCTGTTTGGAGGATTTTACTGCTTTAAGGAAATCAGAGCTGGATGTCACTTTGTGTGGCGGCCATCTTTGATCCTGACATTTGGATGATTTAAGAGAAGAAATCAGAGAAGCTGCAGAAATCAGCTGGAGGAGGTGGAGTTACTCACTGTGACCACTGGAGGTATTTCCACTATTTTTACAATCTAAGGGCTGAACGTGCTCTAGCTGTTTTCTCCCTTAACATTTCCATGGTAACAGCGAGCTCCACCAATAAGAGACATCGCTGATATGCTTAGGATTGTGGGTAGTGTAGTACTTCTCCATGACATCATGAATAAAACATGTTCTTCTTAAAACTTGGTTGATTTCATACACACTTCTGCCTTCTATGGTAGTATAAACCTCACAGTCACGATCTCACAGCTCGGGGTCAGTCTACCTCGGACGATTGAGACATTATGGCTGATAATCAAAATCCTTACAGAGAAAATCAATGGGACTTTCACTTCTGGAATCACACTGTTGACACGTGAACTAACAGCAGACAGTTCTCCTAATGCTGTGGTTCACAAAACTTTTTCACATGAAGGACCCTTAAACTGACTCAGATTAGACCACTGACTGATAGGATTTTTGCTTTTAGATGTTTAATTACAGAACGTGTATGAAACCCATAAGCATAATAGTCATACATACGGTCATTGTCTTACTTATGGATAGAGTTATAGTTCAAATTAATTATTCCCCTTTTTGCTGGGGAGCCCCAGAACCTCCCTCAAGGACCCCGGACCCCACTCTGGGAACCACTGGTCTAATGGACTCACAGCAGCGTACCACTGAGAATGACTTAGAAATTATTATAGAATATATATATATATATATATATATATATATATATATATATATATATATATATATATATATATATATAATATTATAGAATTAGAAACACTGGAACAGGTATTTGTTTTTATTTTGAATAAACAGGAAACATTGATATATGAAACTGCCAATCATATTAATTCACTTATTAATCAACGTTGCTGGACGCCTGTCTGCAGTTAGTTCTGCTCTTTAACCCCCGTATGACTGAACTTTATGATTATTATTAAGGCTTGGTGTAATGACGCCCCACTACAACTAAATTACATTTAGTTAAAGAACAACAACGACATGTAATGTAACAAAAAAGGTAAGAAGCCGTACTTACAGTTTACAGACGTCTCTCTGTTGCTTTAATGTGTCTCACGTTTCCTTCTGTGATCAAACTGTGGTTTTTATTCTCAGTTCCCTCTTTCCATCTGGGGTGCGCCCACAAACACATGATTAAAGCAGGACACTCAGAGAGCTCAGACCTCTGCCAAGCCATAAAGCCAAAAAATCACTTCTGGAACCAGAGCCGTCGGTCACTGTTGAGCTCTAAAGAGAGGTGAAGTCCCTCCCCTTCCTCTGGACCATCATGGGACCTTATTTCAGATCAAATATGTTCTGTAGTGAACGGGGAGAGACCAATAATTATTTTGATCCCATTTGAATTGAGCCATGAATTACACATATGATGTTTGTCAATTTAAAAGACATTTTAGCAAGTCAAGAAACCCTCAGTTTGTTTGTAGTCTCAGACTGTGAAAATACGTCATTAGAAAGACTCCACACTTCAAAGTGTCATGGCTGAAGTCTCTCTGAAGCTACGATGCCTGTGTGTTTGGTAGCGGGATGTAACGTTACTCACATGTAACGTTACATAAAAAACTTCAAAAACAGTCATATGAGAAGAAAAAAGTGAGAAACTTGTAAAAAGTAGAAGGAAGGATAGATTAGGTCCAAAGAAGGAGACACAAATATCATATTTTTGGTAGGAAATAACAAGTCTACATGAAGAGGAACAATGTTCTGGACAACAGCCTTGTTACTATTAAACATTTAGTTAAATATCTCACGTACCCCCTGCAGTCCTCCAGAGTACCCCTAGGGGGACACGTACCCCCTGCAGTCCTCCAGAGTACCCCTAGGAGGTCACGTACCCCCTGCAGTCCTCCAGAGTACCCCTAGGGGGACACGTACCCCCTGCAGTCCTCCAGAGTACCCCTAGTGGGACACGTACCCCCATTTGAGAAACAGTGCCATAGACTGTATATTAATGGTTGTAACTGTATTTATTGTTATTGTTGTCCTCGGGTCAAATTTGACCCATTTTCAAAAACGTTTCTATATCAGAAATTTGGGTTTCAACCAAATTTTCCAAAAAAAAGTAACGTGGATGGTTTCTACTTCACATGTAAAATAAATGATCAGTTCACTGCTTTCATTGAAGTTTTAGTTTTATTAAGTTTTACAGCATTTGAAATTTATTTTTATAAAAGAAGGCTGAAAAAAGTGACAAAAATGTCATGAAAAAAATTCATAAAAACACCAAAAAGCGCAGAAAAAAATCAACAAGAACATCGGGAAAAGTGACAAAATAAACTTTGATAAAAGTGACATTAACATCGAGGGAAAAGCAACAAAAATGTTGAAAAAGAACCAAAACATTGAATAAAAAGGTCTAACTTTAAATTTTGACCCAGAAAATCAAGGAAGACAACAGGAAGGTTTATCAGCACAATAAGTCGGCTAGACTTACAGTACGCTACGTGGTGAATGGTGCAAACATAAATAAACATATACAACATTAATATGAAATAAACAATTAATACAGAACAACAATAGACACACACACACTTCCATGGGCGATAAAATAATAACAATAATCAATATTAAAATGGCTGTAACGCTATTGCTTATCATATCTGGTCAGGTTTTATAGTATACCTTTCATACGATACGATACAGCTTTATTGTCAGCCAAGGCTGCAATTCTTTGTGCATCTCTGGGTAGCTCGTATAAAAAAGAGGACACACACATACAAACATACATGAGATTAATAACACCATGACATACATGAAACATTACCACAAGTGACATAAACTTCCAAGTAGGAAAACAAAGACAACGTGTATAACAGAACATGACATGAACATACACACAGACACGGTCTCAGAGACGTATAACCCTGAATACATATTGCACTGGATTGGATTTAATGTAGCTGGTTTAACAACAGGATAGATTGATGTATGAAAGAGTTTTTACGTCTGATGTGATTAAAAGAATGAACTGTTTGAGGGCAGAAGCTGATATTCTCTGTGCTAAACGTGAGGAGCCATTTGAGATATTCCTGGCCAGTCGGAGCATACTGTTATTGTGAGCCTCCTGAAAGCAGTGTGCTACAGGTAGTCCTATAATCTCTGAATACATTTTAATCTGAATAGCTTTGTTTTATTTTGAACTGATAGGCTACTCAGCCAAGCAGTACTACAGTAGAGCATGATACTCTGAATTACTGATGTGAAAAACAAAGAAATGATTTGGCTACCAGCTCCAAAGGATCTCAATCTACGGAGAATATCAACACGCTGTTTCTGCAGATAAATTCTATATGAGAAGTCCATAGAGAGTTTCGTCTATCATGACACCCAAATATTTATAGACCGAGACGTGACTAATTTCTGAGTTATGAATCTTTACTTGGGACAGTTGACAATTCGAGGTTATTCCAAAAATGATTTCCTCTGTCTTCACAGAGTTAATAAGGAGAGCATTGTTATCACACCACTTAACTAACCAATGCACATTGCCCTGGTACAGTGTGGGGTCATCACGTTTGTTCAGCAAGGTCAGTAGGGTTGAGTCATCTGAGTACTTTAACAAAAACTGATTTGGCAAAGTAGTGGTGCAGCCAGAGGTGTATACAGTGAACAACACAGGTGAGCTAATACAGCCCTGGGGTGCTCCAACTGTAGGTGTCTTTGGAGAAGAGAGTTTGTCATTTACTTTGACTAGCTGAACCCTATTTGAGAGAAATGAGTAATATACCAAAGAATAAGATAAGGATTAATCTGAAACTGAATCATTTTTGATAAAAGTACATTTGGTTGAATTGTATTAAACGACTACATAAGTTATTAGGCTGATGTTTTAGGCTACTTTTACAGTATGTTACCTTAAAGACCTGATCAAGTAAGTAAACATTTAAATAAAGGCACAGAGGTGACCGTAAGCCACAAACTGTCACAAAACGCGGTAAAAACCCTGATATATACACATTCAGAATGAGCTGCATATCCAAAGAATGCTTCTACTTAAGGGCGTAACTTTGGGTTCAACATTGGGGGGGGGGGACATATCAAACACTTCATTTCCTGCATCCTGGTAAATCTTTCTGCAACAATTTGTGCCGTTTCTGCATCAAGGTATGGTGCAAATGTCTTTATTTATGTAAAGGAAGTTATTTTTTGATTTTAGGGGGGTTGCACTGGCCAGTTTTGATTTTTTTTTTTTTACACATCCCCTGTAAATTATGCCTAAAATTGTTTGTTTTTTCAGCCTTTAATGTAAAGAACAGCTAGATATGAAAGGGGGGAGAGAGAGAGGGAAGACATGCAGGAAATCATGACAGGTCGGACTCAAACCCTGGACCTCTGCGTCGAGGTATACACCTCTATAGATGTGCACCTGCTCTACCCACTGATCCAACCCGGCCACAACTCGGCAGGCATTTTAACTATAGTGCTCTGTACTCAGTGACGGACTGGGATCAAAAAACGGCCCTGGCATTTCCAACACACCGGCCCTATTTTTATCAATAACCTAGATTGGAAATTCTCTCCTTCCGAGTGCAACTGTGTGCAAGACATATTATCAGTAGTGGCCCATAGGTAGGGGGGCGGCCCTTCTGGCATCTGCCCAAATTCCAGATGGCCAGTCCATCACTGTCTGTACTTATATTAACCTGCACACTCCAAAGATCACAAACTTCCCCCCAGCATGAAGATGAAGTTTCTGGCAAATGAAGCCAGAGTCCAAAGATACTCACAGCTAACTCATGCGGACACAAACTGCCGGTTTTGGAGTCACAGTTTTCTTATTGGCTGCTACTTCTAAATCCAGGCTGCAAGTGCAAAACTCTACTTATCTAAAAATAACGTAAATGGCATTTGCTCAGTTACACAAGTTACACTTTAACACCTGCTAATATATTTTTATCAACCTTAGTTTGATCCTAATTAAGATAAATAGAATATGTGTTGTATGTTATCTGAGCTCATGTTTCCACTGTTTGGAGTTTCAGGCAAATGGCACAGAGTGGCACTAATATCCAGCTGACTCATAACTAAACTCAGGACGGTTGAGTTTTAAAACACAGGGCTTTTAGGAGGGGATCGGAGCTTATGTCCCGGAGGAAAACAAGGAGAAAACTCAAGACTTTCCCCCAGGAAACGGATGTTCATGTCCCAGGAGAACTACTTAAGGGGGCCGGTGCTTTAGCCCAAAGCACGGATCTTTTTTCTAATCTTAACTAGTTGTTTTGGTGTCTAAACTTAACACAGCACGACGCTCACTTTTTGTCGGCTAAACTCAACTGCCACGGCCTCTGAAATGACCGTCACCTCACGAACGCTGAAGTCGACTCAGGCTGTGTTTAGACGGAAACGATCTGAGAAGAAAATGCAAAAGTGGAGTCGCGTTCTCACTTTTTATTCCGCGTTTAGACGAGCGTTTTGGGGGGGATCTGAGTGCATATGGTAATGCAAAAGTGTGTGAAATGCGATGTAGTACGCACACCAGGTGGCTAGGTGGCGGTGTGAAGCACTGCCACCTAGCCACCAAGTCGGCACGCCTGCGTAGAACCTTCCTTCTACTTCTCTCCCTAGTAGCACCAAACCAAAACATGGCGAAGAGAACAACAAAAGCTGACAATTTTGTCTGGACAGACGAGGAGGTGGCACAACAGGGCGTGGACTGGGAGTCCTGCCAGTCTAAATATCTAGACATATGGAGCGAATGTCTTCAGCAGTATCCTGTACCTGGAGGGACGTCATATCCACACGAGAAAGACGCTGTCTGTAAAAGTCAGATATGATCCAAGCTGAAAGCCTTCCGGACCAAGTGTAGGCAGGATGTGGATACCCAACGGAGGAGTGGCCATGGGTGAGTAATCACTCCAGATTTTGATTCATGTAACGAGATATGGGGTGGGTCGCCAGCCACCACAACAATAGAGGCTGCAGGCTTTTGCGTTTTTCCCCTTTAGATGGAATACGACGGTGGAGCGTTTTTAAGATTTCCACTCTGGAGGGTGGTTTCACTTTTTTGCCTTTTTAGGCCCCAAAAACGCCGTCGGCGTCTAAACAAAAGGCACATCTGATCAAATATTTAGTCGTTTTCACCCGCGAGCGTTGTCATGTAAACAGGGCCTAAATTTAACGGTAAAGACCGCTAAACTTAACTGTCACATGACCGGCAGACGGTCACCCTAATTTAATAACGTATCATACGAATTGGTGTGCACGTTTTCGTACGATATCACACTAAACCCGTTCACGAGAATGCGTTGAACTCAAAAACTCACCAGAGTCTAGAAATACTTTGCACTTTATTTTAAAATTGATCAACATACAAGATACATACAAAGAAAGCATAATTTCTGTTGCTATTTTACAAGCTGCATCATGGCAACAACATTGTCAATAGTGTAGATTTCTGTCTAAAATGCCAGCCTTTGTTTCATTATCACGATAAACAGCTTGACCGTGCGACTCCGTATTAACTGGCTGTGTTAGAATGATCTCTGGTGTTAAATGGTTCTTAAGAAATAGATCACGTACATTCATATACAGCGTCTATTAGACAGATTTAAATGTGGTAAAAATAGACTTGTTATGTCATTCAGTAATTCTGATTGCACAAGATCTGACATTAACTGTCTTTATTGATGAGGCATTTTTTGCAGGATAAAGGCTCAGCTCTTCACGCCTCTAGAGGGGGAACAGGAAGTAGAAAGACTCCAGTGATTACAGAGATCCCATTGGGCCGTCGCCATCGGCAGTTATTCCACTACCCTGGATTTGATTCTGCAGAAAAGGGTCATGGAGACAACCATGGCGCATATCTGAGGAGAATATATACACATATAATAGGATTAATAAGGAATAATAATATATATATATATATATATATCAGTAAAACATAGAATTAAAAAGCAAAGTAAGATATACTATTACATATATTTGTTTTCATAGCTAATCAAGTGTTGATTTTAATTTGAAATGTATTTGCAATATCTTATAATAGATATTATTTCACATTGATGCATGACACAATACATTTAGGGCTTTTCACACGGGGAGCAACCCTTAACCTGCGTGAGTCGCACTGATGTGTCTCTGTGTGTGTGTGTGTGTGTGTGTGTGTGTGTGTGTGTGTGTGTGTGTGTGTGTGTGTGTGTGTGTCTGTGTGTGTGTGTGTGTGTGTGTGTGTGTGTGTGTGTGTGTCTCTGTGTGTGTGTGCGTGTGTGTGTGTGTGTGTGTGTGTGTGTGTCTCTGTGTGTGTGTGTGTGTGTGTGTGTGTGTGTGTGTGTGTGTGTGTGTGTGTCTGTGTGTCTGTGTGCGTGTGTGTGTGTGTGTGTGTGTGTGTGTGTGTGTGTGTGTGTGTGTCTGTGTGTGTGTGTGTGTGTGTGTGTCTCTGTGTGTGTCTGTGTGTGTGTGTGTGTGTGTGTGTGTGTGTCTCTGTGTGTGTGTGTGTGTGTGTGTGTGTGTGTGTGTGTGTGTGTGTGTGTCGTGTGTGTGTGTCTGTGTGTGTGTGTGTGTGTGTGTGTGTGTGTCTCTGTGTGTGTGTGTGTGTGTGTGTGTGTGTGTCTGTGTGTGTGTCTCTGTGTGTGTGTTTGTGTGTGTGTGTGTGTGTGTGTGTGTGTGTGTGTGTGTCATACACTTACAAAGTTCTCAATGCGTGGGTTAGTGTATGTATGTAGGGACCCTCATGATGCTACCGTTGAAGTTTTTAGTGCTATAAATAGTGATTTCTTTACTTTAGCCTCCGCCCCGACGACTAGCTTTATAAGCTAATTAGCGGTTTGCGGTAGAACTGGTCACATTCAATTAGCATGAAAACATCCCAGAGAACGGCCGACTCAGACACATGTCAGGTTCATTAAGGTCCCAGGGTGGTCGGCCGGGAGGCGAGGGACTGTGCCTCTCTATAGGGGGCCCTGCACATAAGGTGGGTGAGAGATAAGGTCATACCTCCAGAACTGCAATTCCCAGCGCCACAGCCACAATAACCATCGTGTTATCATTAATCAGCTGCTTGATCTTTGTGAAGCACCCATCGATTGTCTGAGGAAAACAAAGAGTGGAGGTCAAAGAAGTAGAATCACACGTTACTCATCCAGAAAGGTTTTGGATTATGCACTTGAATGTTTGATTTTTTCCTCAGCTCCATACCGCGTTATTTCCAGCCACTGTCTGAGTGCATGTGCCTGGACAGCACTGCGGAGGAAACCTGTTGTTGTTGTTCACATAATATGGAGAGCCCACGAAGTCGGAGGAGTTGTAGAATCCACAACATTTTAACTAATGTGGACACAAAGAGGGTTAGGTTACATAAAGCATCAGTGAAATGATGTGACAACGATCACATTTCCTCACTACCTAGACAAATACTTGCACTAATGGTATACTGAATGTGAAACTATATGTTGTCTTGCACGCTTACGCTTTATTCTTGGCCAGGTCGCCGTTGCAAATGAGAACCTGTTCTCAACGGCCTCCCTGGTTAAATAAAGGTTAAATAAAATGAAAATAAATTCTGTTCAGCAGAATGACATACTGAGTTCATTGTGGTATTCCAGAGTCCGCTGATGTCGGGATTCAGCCCGTAGTCCTTCCTGATGTTCTGAACTGCTGCTGTGCCAACCCTGTTGATCAAGTCGTTAGTCTGAAAGCAAACACACAGCAGCTGTAGGATCCAAGAAGGCAGCATCTGTTGGAATGATATTCTGGCGACTGTGTGAAAGAGTTCCTCAGTTATCTTACCAAAGGTCTGAATACCAAAATCACGATCGCTCCTGCAACCTCCGCTATAAAGACCACCAGGACTACGATGAAGAACTGGGAACATTATAAAGAATGTTAAACCTTTTATTTCACTGTATGAATTCCTCATCATCAGCATTGTGTGCATGCAGCATTTGGCACGTTAATAAATAGAGTGAGAACTCCAGAAATTACAAGAAGAAAAATTAAAAATATTGCAAAAAGGTTTGTAACAGAAACTGTGACAAAAGTGGAAACAGACTTACATGAATCATGATAAACATGAAACACGTAACTTAGAGGTGCACTATGAGTTCCTGCAGGGTTTCAGCATGGTTTCATTTTTGTCTCAAATGGTAGTCGTCTCTCCTTGATCCGCTAGCTGCCTGGTCCCTGAACACACCGTGAAAAAGGTCTCAGGAGACAACACAGGGGTCGTAAACGTCAAACAAACACTAGAGGCACAGGCTGGGCACCAAAATACAACAAACCACGTTCCAGCCAATCAGCTCTCCACCAATCAGATGGCTCATTGAGTCGGACTGCCCACCGGCTGATTCAACAAGTCAGGTCGGCCCAAATGAAGGCCGACGGCTCCTCTGACTGACAACGGCACAGAACACACCGACCAGACTCGAGTCACCGACCTCGCCAGACTGTCAGACGGCCGATTATCAGCTCGGTGTGTCAGCGCCTTTAACGGAAACATGGGGGGAGGGGCGAGCTTGCTCTGTTCTGTTTGGTATTTACTTTGAACATCAAGAGAAGTGACATCATGCAGGAACTCATAGTGCTCCTTTAAAGGTCACTCAGGCGTTGATAACTGAAAATGACACCACAAATATCGGCAGACGAAAACGTCAAATGAATACACTAAACAAAGCATTTCCCTATCCTGTTTTGCATGAGGTCTGACTGGTGACTGGTGCCCTTTAGTGTATACGTGCTCTGCTGCACCACAAGTCTGTGTTTTCTCCAGATATGTAAAAGACTTTGCTGCATGTATTTGGCAGGAAGGTTAGAGGCCCTTCCTAAAAGACAAACTTACGTTTTTCAATACAAAGAAATGCAATTTCACATCATTTTGGAACATTATTATCACCATATCTGTGTCTTAAACTCAACCGGAGACACTAGGAAACACTTCTGACTCGTTTTGGTTTGGAGTCTCACTGACGCCAACGTTTCTCCTCCTGATTGGGTTTCATCGGTCACAAAATCTCGTTCTCTGAAACTGAAAGCTACTAACGTTACCATGGTAACTACCAGCAGTGGGAGGAGTCTCCATGCTGCCTCCTGTTGATGTCCAGTCCACCAGGATGATGATGAGATATGAGTTTTGGGCGTGTTAGTTTAAACAGAGATTAGTTCTTCTACTGGAGATAAAAACACTTGTGTACACTGAGATCACTTTGGGCTCAAAACCCAAACACTTAAAACCCCAAAACCCAAAATGCAGATGTAGCCTGAGCCTTATGAAGGTAGGGGAAACCCTGCAATCTTCATGCTAAGCTAACCGGCCACTGGCAGTAGCTTCATATTTAGAGTACAGATCACAGAACGACCTACCAGCATCAGCATACACTTGCTCTCTCTGACGGCTCCACAGCAGCCCAGGAAGCCGATGACGAGCAGCAGAGCTCCTATTGCGATCAGCAGGTAGCCCACGTTGAGCACCTGGCTCAGCTCCGTCGGTGTGTTCTCAATCTTCCCGAGGAAGTTGAGGATGGAGCTACTGTCTACCTTCACCCAGATCCCCACGCCCAGGATGGCAGCGCCCGCCAACTGAGGAGAAGGAAA
>NC_135869.1:29122261-29217261 GCF_031162955.1 Sander vitreus | reverse complement strand
CAAGCCTCAACTTTAAATCACAACCAGTATGTTCAAGTTGAGTTTTGCTTACCTTTCACGGGGGTTATCTGAGGCTGGCTCACTGTTTAGAGTATCTACCTTCACTCTGTTGATGGAGGCTTGTAATACGCTGCGGTCCTCTGAAAATGACCCAAAATAAACTCTCTGTCTCCCACTTCCTGTTGCTGTGTGGCTGCGTTTAGATATGATAGAGCCTCCAAGGGACTTTTTCTCAGCTTTCTGATTTTATTTTGAGGCTGGCGGCTGGTTATGAGGACGGGGAAAGGAGGGAGGAGGGAGCAGGTGGAGGGAGGAGGGAGCAGGTGGGTGCGACTAGAGCAGCAGAGTCATAACACATATTGCCATGGAGTTTGAGACTCATCCCCCGAGAGAGGGAGGAGAAAGGAGAGAGAGAGGGAAGAGAAAGGAGAGAGAGAGGGAAGAGAAAGGAGAGAGAGATGGAGAGAAAGGGAGAGAGAGAGAGAGAGAGAGAGAGAGATCACCTGTGTGCAGTCACACCAGCCTTTCATCACACCTAGTAGCTGTTTCCAGGTGTTAATCTGAGCACAGTTTGTAAATATGACAAATAATGTGACCATTAATGACCAGAACCTTTTAATTAGTAAGTACAGAATGTCAAAGCTTTCTGTCTGTATCTGTTTAACGGGTTTCAACTGGTTTCTATTTAAAGCCTATATTTTTATATTGTCACCACATCTATGTATATGTGAACATTATATTATTATATTATTCTTACTACTAGTATAATGTCACTGCTACTACATTGCACATTTCTGTACATGTTGTTCATACATTGTTCATGTTACATAGCCATATTTATTCTGCTCTTATAACACTGTAATATATGTCTTGTCCTGTCTATGCTCCACCTGTCTATACGTGTATATCACTTTGCACTTTTCTGATTTGTTTTGCACTTCTGGTTGGACGCAAACTGCATTTCGTTGTCTTTGTACTCGTACTCTGCACAATGACAATAAAGTAGAATCTGATCTAAAATCTAAAAAACATTTATGTCTGTTTATGCTTGTACATTATGCTTGTTTTTTGTCTTTTAAAGTGCCATACATGGGTATCCTGTGACATCACACACACACATACATATCTATATCTATATATATATATATATATATATATATATATAGATATATATATATAGATATATCTATATATATCTATATATGTATATAGATATATATACATATATCTCTATATATATATATATATAGATATAGATATATCATATATACTATATAGATATATAGATATATATATATAGATATATCTATATATATAGATATCTATATATATATATATATCTATATATAGATATCTATATATAGATATATATATAGATATATCTATATAGATATATATATCTATATAGATATATATATAGATATATCTATATATATCTATATATGTATATAGATATATATACATATATCTCTTATATATATAGATATAGATATATCTATATATATCTATATAGATATATATAGATATATCTATATATATAGATATATCTATATATATAGATATCTATATATATATATAGATATATCTATATATATATATATCTATATAGATATATATATCTATATATATAAACATTTTAGTAACTGAAACTAAATAAAAAACTCAAACCGAAGAATAAGACCGAAAGAACCTTTGAAGAAAAACTATTCTGAAACTACAGGATATTACCAGGTTAAAAAATAGTAATGTAATAGTATGTATGTAGTAATGTAATGTAGTAATGTATAGTAATAAATCAGTTCAGTTTGGGGTTTTTAACTAAAAAAAGAATAAATTACCAATGTCAACATTACAAAGTAGCATTAACTGGAGTGTGAGAGATTTTAAATATTTTTTAAGACCATTCATTTATATTTTAATCCGTTTTACAAACAAAATCTAAAGTTATTTTGAACAAAAACTCCGTTTCCCTGGTTAGACCTGAGGGTTTGACTATTACCTGGAAAGCCATTCCCATTCCATAAGGTTCTTATGCAATGCAAACGTTGATCACTGCGCCAGCAAATAGGACGCTCCTTAGATACGACGCCTAGCAACGGGAGACTCTTTAGCTCAGACAGCTAATGCTACGAGCCAGAAAGCTAACGCTATGCTAGCGCTATGCTAGCAAGCTTCAACGTCAATAACATTGTGTAGGGTTGACAATTAGTGAATATAATTTGACAGTATGCTTAACAACAAGACAAACTAGCTATCCAGCCGTATAGCATGGTCCCCAAAATCAAAAATCAAGCCATTTAAGTACGAAGTTACTTTCCTCATTCTGCGGGGGTTATGGCAAGTTTTGCATCCCTGCCGATAATGGCATCTACAAGGAAAAACCAAAGGAAAAACGAATTATTTTGAGATCAAAGTACTGTTATCAACAATATCATCTTCTTTAGGTTCATCAATTGTGATAAATAATCTGAAGTCTATCATTCTTTAATAGTTAAGCGTGATCTGTGAGGTGGATGCACTTTTCAGCGGGCACGCAAAACTCAGCGCAACACCTGCTGCAGTCGGGACGGTCACGGGACGTGAGCGTTCAGAGTAACGTACTTCCGGATGGCCGGGTGTCGGCTCCATCTTGTGGTGTGAAGAGGACGAGGCGCTGAAGGACTCCACTCACTGTTCAGATCGTCTTTTTCATCAACGCAGATGTAACGCAATCTTTATTCCCCTTCCACATGCATGCTTCTTCTATCTACTGTAGGTCGACATCAGGCGCATGTAACCAGGGAAAGTGTTTTTGTTTGAAAAAACTTTAGATTTTGATTGTAAAACGCATTAAAATATAAATGAATGGTCTTAAAAAAATGTTATGTGGAAAACAACGAGGGTATTAGCCGGTGTTCCAGGTGTGCGTTGTCGAAGTGTCGAAAAAAGCATTGAAAAAAGCCACAGAAATAATAATAATCCCTGGGGGAGGACAGCCAGACCCCATATGTCCATACAGTATATTCATATAGTACAGTATAACTGCTAAAATACATTCGACTACACCACGGCTACAGGCCCTAGTTCAGGCATTATAACCTTTACACTACCTACAGCCAATCAGGTTCCAGTATTCACCCAGACCATGGTATAACAAGATGCTGAATTGTCAATATAACAGTGTATTTTAGTAATATAGGCAAGTGTTTTCTGATGTAAACTATAGGTACATATCAGTTTTTTTAAGTTACACATTACTGAATGTGGGAAAATGATTGAAAGACACTGACACCTTTACGCTTTGACTGTCGTTTCTTGACAGACACGTCACTGCGATACATAAAAAAAAAGACAAGACCATAGAAGAGAACATAGGTAAACGTAAAGGTTAATCTAAACATTACTACTTTTTGACACAAGTGGGAAACCTGCGCTGTTGAGCTACAGTGCTGTCACAGTGCATGTGTTATCATATCACCGTTAGATTAAATAAGGTTTTTACCTTGCAGGTGCAGGATTGGTTTGTTTTGTCAATGTATATGTCACCATTATGTGTACCTTTTTAATGTATAGTGAATGACTGCTGGCTGTCTCTATGTTAGTCCTATGTCACCTGCCTTGGGACTGCAGTGAAAAGTAGTTTTTTATCAACAATGTTCATAAATAATACATATGCATGGTCCCTAAATAAACCAGTCCTTGTGTGTCCATGCAAAGTAGGGGGGGGGGGGGAGTCAGAGGCCCCACGGTGAGATATTATCAAGATACTGCTACTACATAATGTCTGGATCAACGGATGTACACTTCCAGGATAACCGCCTGACATCACGTCCCTCCTCTTCCTCTCTCTGTGTGTTACTTCAACAACAACATCCTTGTAGCTAGCGAGCTACACGCTGAAAATGTCAAGTTGTGAAGAAACTTTGGTTTGTGCAACAAGGCAGGTCTGCTTGGTTCTTTCAGGGAATGATTGTAGATTTATATAGAATATGTTAGGTCATTTCCTCTCTAACTGGGAGGTTTTGGGACTGATTGGTGGGATTGCTGTGGACGAAGTACACACGGAGATACACTGGTAAGAGCCAATGGTTTTTTTTCAACATTTTTTGGGCTTTTCCGCCTTTATTTGACAGGACAGCTAGATGAGAAAGGGGGAAAACCTGCAGGAAATCGTCACAGCTTGGATTTGAACCCTGGACCTCTACGTTGAGGCATACACCTCCAAGTATATGTGCGCCTGCTCTACCCACTGAGCCAACCCAGCTGCAGAGCCAATGAGGTTTAACCATGTATCAGCTGGTTATAATAGCTCACATTAAAGTTCATTGAGATTACTTCTAATGAAATGTAAACATAAATAAGACTCTGAAACACACTAACATTTCAAGACTGGCAACGTTTCCTTTCTCCCCACAATCACAGAGTGGTCTCACGGGCGCCCGGATAGCCCAGTTGGTAGAGCGGGCGCCCACGTGTGGAGGTTTACTCCTCGATGCAGCGGGCCGCGGGTTTGACTCCGACCTGCGGCCCTTTACTGCATGTCGTTCCCCCTCTCTCCCCTTTCATGTCTTCATCTGTCCTGTCAAAATAGAGGCCGGAAATGCCCAAAAGAATTACCTTAAAAAAATACATTTGGTCTAATATTTCTTACGTGTGACATTTGTTTTATCTAAACTTTTCAATCATTTTAAGCAACGATAAAAGAACAGAGTGACACGTAATTACTAACTCAACTGCCAAAGAAGGGAGAAGAATAGATGACTGACAGCAGATGAATGCTGATGATTAGTCACAGCATGTTAACGCCCCGACACACCAACCAGACGGCCGACCGTCAGCAGTAACCCAAAAAGTTCCTCAGAACACACCGAAGAGACGCCGACTTGAGCGTACGTTCTGCACGTGCACGAGACGTAATACAAAAAATGAAAACCAGAAATGATGAACGTGTCACGTGGGTCTGGCTGCTCCAGCTGACCGATAATGGCGGCTTGTTCGAAATATGATCTCATATTGTCCTAAAATAGTTCACCGTAACGTGTTTCTGGAAACATCTGAAGAGAGAAACAGGCCGTGCAGCTGCTGAATCTGTCTTCATTTCAGATCAACAAAGGTCAGTTTAGAAGATTAATGTCAGATGTTGAGAGACTCTAGTCACGCTCATCCTGCTCCCCACCAATCAGATTGGTCATCGAGTCCGACTGCCCGCCCTCCGACCCCCTCCAACGGACGACGGCACGGAACAGACCGACCAGACTCGAGTCACCGACCTGGCCAGACTGTCAGACGGACGATTATCGGGTTGGTGTGTCAGGGCCTTTAACGACAACATGAGATTTTGGAGTAGCTGATAGAAACAGGGGAGGATTCAGGTTAAATTATAAGACTGGGTATCCCCAACGAAGCCATTCTGATTAGATATCAATAAGGTTAGGAAATGTTTAGCTCAGATACTGAAGGGATTCTCAGAGAACTTCTGCTGTAACTTATACAAGCAAGAACCAACCCGTGGGCAGACAGACAGACAGTCAGACAGACAGTCAGACAGTATCTGTCATTTAATGACTACAAGTCAGGACACTTTATTTCTATTTCTGCACACCCACACTGTCACAAACACACACACCCTTTGAGCGTGTTACACAAATAAATGTCTCTTAAAAAAAAGATATGATCCAAATATGTCATATTCACATATTTTAGTGATTCATCAGTTAACCCGGCGTTGTCTTCCATTCGACCGTGCATCGTCCTCCCGGTCAAAACTGAAAATCAACACTTTTTCGACATTTTTGCACTTTATTCAATGTTTTTTGGTGTTTTACGCTTCTTTTCACTACCATGTACAAACACCACCAACACATAACTACTCTCTCACACACACACACACACACACACACACCTTATTTTTTTGGAATTCATGATCAAACCTCATTAATAAGACATTATACCTACCTAGTTATTGCGTTAAAAAAGCAGAAATTATGAGTTATTCAGACAAATATTAAAGGAAGGAGACGGTTTCAATACTTTTAGTATTTTTCTAATACTAAAAAATGTAACAAAACACCCCAAATTCAGTGAAAGAGATCCGATCTTTTGTTGTACTTGCGAAGCGCGTTGTATGGAATCATCCGTGTTATTTTTTGGGTAATCCAAATGATCCATATTTCTGATACAGACATTTAGACAACGGGTCAAATTTGACGTGAAGACAACACAAGGGTTAACGAAACAAACAGGAGAGGAAAAAGTGCATTACATCTAAAACTCAAACGCAGACAGAACACGAGAACGGGACGCCAGAGGACAGAGGTGAAGATTCCCCTTAAACTCCCAGGACTGGTCATCGGAGGCTGTGAGTCAGGACGCTGGGATGGTGAACAGATGATGAGAAATAAAAATAAGATATCCCTGGCGCTGCCTCCCACACAACAGATGCTGTGTTTTTGAAACGACTGAATTGGAGCACAAGCAGCGTAGTGTGACGTCAGTGAAATCACAGCTAAATCTGCAGGAAGACGCACTCATCCAGACCTAAGGTTACTTCCTGTTGCTCCCCCCACTTATCTGGGACTTCCACAACAGGTACAAAGCAGCAATATAGTTTATTATTTCAGTCATATTAAAGACGGAAACATACGCTGTTGGTAGAGCTGCAAAGATGAATCGATTTTGTAGGGTTGGGTATCGTTTGGGTTTTTTCCGATACCCGCGTTAAACTGATACTTTTAAAACGATGCCTGAACTGAAATATATATATATATATATATATATCTATATATATATATCTATATCTATATATATATAGATATGATGTAAAAAAGGAGCACAAAACGACAGTTGGCGACATTAAAGAACCTGTTTATTGCTAATATGGTCAAAATGAAATGATTAATAATGTAATAACAATAACTTATAACAATGACTTATTTCACCAGTAGATTGCTGGAAAACGACAAAAACAACCACCAGATGGGAAAAGGGTATTTTACAATAACTTTGAATGCACCATGAGGCTGGCGAGTTTCAAGTGAACGCACCGTCTGTTGTTTCTGACGTTGGCAGCTGCAGTCAGACCGTTACGTCCCGCTGTTGGATCCTCTACAGGAAATACAGTCACACTTTACACCGCTTAACGTCAGCTGTTTAATCCAGCTGCAAGCTAACGGTGAAATGAGGAACCGGAATTTTCGTTCTTATTCGGTCTCGTTACTACCGTTTACGTCGGAACCGGTGCCCTGTTGGCATCGCGTTTGGTACCCAACCCTAATTAGTTGTATATTTTTATGAAAAACTGTGATTCCAGCTTGTTAAATGTGAATATGTTCTAGTGTCTTCTCTCCTCTGTGACAGGAAACTGAAGATCTTTGAGTTGTGGACAAAACAAGACATTTGAGGACGTCATCTTGGGCTTTTTGGGAAACTCTGATCCACATTTTCACCATTTTCTGACATTTTAAAGACAGAACAACTCATCCATTCATCCAGAACATAATCAACAGATTAATGGACAATGAAAATAATCAGTAAGTTGCAGCCCTAGTTGGTGCCTACCAACCCGTTCTCACTCCAAACTTGTAAAATACGGACGTGGCTGTCAGCGTCTGAAGCGACGAAAAAGGCGTCCTTCGAACCGTACGCCCACCCACAAGCTTTTCCTTAACATAACTGCGTCAAAAGGGACGCCAATAGTCCCGACCAAGCACGTTTAGTTAAAGCGCGTTATATGACGCTAAAGGAGACTTTTAGCGTCAATAACGACAACAAAGGCACCTGACCAAGCGTCTATATATTACCAGATGGGAGTGAGAATGTGTTGGATATATAGCCTACCCAAAATAATCAACAGATTAACAGACAATGAAAATAATCAGTTAATTGCAGCTCTAGTCGTTGGTGCCTACAGCTCTACACCGGTGCAAAAAGCGTGATTAAATACATATTATAAAGTAATGCACGGCACCGCTGCCGTCTGAACGCACCGTTACACAAAGCTTGACCCAACTGCCGTGCCTAGTTATGGCCGTTAAGCTGAGCTGTTTGGGGCCAACAGTCAACTGAACATTATTAAAGGCAGGGTTGGTAAATATTCCCAATATACACTTTTTGTATCTATTATTTGAAATAGTCTTTACATCCCCGACAGCAATTAATAACTTCTGGGCTCTGAAAAACAAGCGAAAAAGCCCCGTCATCTGTAGCTGCTGTAATCCTGTAAAAACACCCACCAATCACTGCCTCGCTCCGCTTGGAAAGAACCAATGAAATGTCTGTCTGTCGCCATGGCTGCCGTCTTTCAGTTGGTTTATCTTTGGTTTTTTTTGGGAGGATTTGCTGTTTTCAGGAAAATGTCTCGTGCACGTCTGTGTGTGTGTCGGAGCCAAGAGGGCAGGAGGTTAGACGGAGATGCTACTTTCAAATCTTGCTATCTTTTCAACAGTTTATCTGTGTTTTAAGCCCCCAGCGCTGTCTTGAAGGCACTAGGATTAGGCAATGGTTCTGGTGTGGTGTGGTTAGGGTTAGGTGCCTTGAAGTCAACAGTCGCAGCGCTGCCTGGAAGGAGACGTCGGGGGCTTAAAAACACCATCGAGCTTTTCAACATTACCAACCCTGCATTTAATCAACACTGGTTTAAGTTTTGTTTCCTCGCTGTACCAAACATGTTCAAACCCCAAGTTTGGGCCCTGAACTCTGAAACGGCGTGCGTCCTGCACAGCTGTTGGACTGGCCCGCTGCTTCCTCTGCCTGTGTGTTCACAGGTGATGCTCACATCATCCTGGACATGAGACGCCAGACAAACACAGCAAAGGGAAAGTCCGTCTCTCTCACTAGAAGCCTTGCTTTGGTTCCCGGGGGCCAACCTGTCTAGATCCTGTCACCAGGTGTGGGGGAACTCCTTCTCAGGTCGCCTGCTTGTCCGGGTGGCTCTTCAGCTTGTGGAATTTAACACTGTCCAGCTTCTCGAACCTCTTCTCGCAGAACTCGCAGGTGAAGTTGTAGTGGGCTTCGGGGGTGTGCTTCTTCATGTGCCAGTTCAGGGACGCACGCTGGCGACACTGGTAGCCGCAGATCTCACATCTGAGAGAGAAGACGAGTAGGAACAGGGAAGAAAAGAGAGGCGTGAGGAATATGTAGACCACATGTGTCAAACTCAAGGCCCGTGGGCCAAAATCCAGCCCCCTTGCAAATGTTGATCTGGCCAGCACGATACATTTTGGCCCAGCTAGCTGTGTGTTTTCAAACTGCAATTACACGACTCTCAAAAATATGATTTAGATTGGCTGACTTTAAGAATCAGAAATCCCAACAGAACCACTGAGTTTGTCTGTGAAGAGTTGGCTGTGTGGTCATGGGTGTAATTTACAGGGGTTACAACCCCCCCAATAATCAAAACTGTCCAGTGAAACCCCCCCAACAACCTATTATAATTTCCTTTACATAAACAAAGACATTTGCACCGTAACTTGATGCAGAAAAGGCACAAATTGTTGAGGAAAAAGTCACCAGAATGCAGGAAATGAAGTGTTTCATATGCTCAACATTTCTATTTTGCTCAAAAGTGGAGCTCTCAACCCCCCCGATGTTGAACCCAACGTTACGCCCTGTGGGTGGTAGCCTACTTGCTTAATTTGCTAAACTCTATAATGGCTAAGGAACGTTTTTGGGGCTTTATGTGGACCAAACTGTAAGTGAGAAGGTTATATGAGACATGGAACGATCCAGTCAAAGATGTTTGACTTTTTGATTAAATAAAAGCATGTTAATAACTATAAATGTCCAGCCCTTGATGTGATTCATATTTTCCAGTGTGTCTCTTCGTGACATTTGATTTTGACACCCTGATGTAGAGTATGATGGGCTGTGTTGTTTTTAGGAAGGGCTGGGAATCCCTTGGCACCTCACGATTCAATTCTAAACCGATTATCGATGTTTTATGTTTGTGATGTTTAAGAACATATAAATCTTTGCTAATCACTTCCTAGACAAAGCAGCTAGACAACGCTTAGAGCTCAAGTTTAAGGAAATGTTTTGTCTACTGAGGTCGTCCCATGCTGAAGCCTTCAACCTGCTGTGAACCCTCCTGTCCCAGTAATCTCCCACGTCAGAGGCTCAGTCACGTCTAAAGGTGGACAGGTGGCTTCTTACAACATGAAACATGAGCTGGTCACATGTCATGTGATAAAGGAGAGCAACAGCCTGTATGAGTTTTGCCTAATTATTATTATATATTACTAATTAATTATTTCTTCTGCACTCTTGCCTAAACTCTAAGGTGTTGTCCATTCTCCCTCTTTCAGTCACTCTGTTTTCTGATTTGTACTTAAGTGTCTGGAGACAGTAACTTTTAAATAAAAATCAACACATTCTTTAATTGATTATTAACTCAGTGGTTCCCACAGACTGATGTGTGGCGGCGCGCCTCACTATCAACACCGCCAACAACAACAACAACGCACATTGCGTTTCGTTATTATTATTTTTTGAAACACTATTTAAAACACGTTCTTCTTTCCTTTTCCTGCTCTCCTCCGTCTCTCTGTCACTTGTGTCTCGCTGACGCACACATGCACGCACGCACACACACACACATACGCACGCACATGCAGGCACGCACGCACACACACACACACACACACATACGCACGCACATGCAGGCACACACACACGCACATGCAGGCACGCACGCACGCCGGCTCTGGTAAAAGCCCGCTGGTGGCTCAAAGAATGGAGCTCAGCTCAAACCCTGTTGTTGCAGTTGTTTCACCGTTGCTCGCGCTGATTGGTTGAAGGACTATCTGACTGCGTACAGCACACGTGTCAAACTCAGATTCTGATCCGGCCCACACATCAATTTAGGTTCTCAATACATTTTGGCCCGCCTAAGTTTTTGCCACTTTTTCCGACTTTTTTTGGGCGCTTTTCCCCCCCCCGTTGTTTTGGTTGCTTTTGTGATCTTTTTTGGCAATTCTTTTCTGACGAATAAGAAACTTTTTTCTGACTTTTTTGGGACTTTATGTCAGCCAAACTGTCAGTGAGGAGACTATATGACACATGCAATAATACAGTCACAGGTATTTCACTTTTTCTCTTGAATAAAAGCATGTCAATAAACTAAACATGTCTGGCCCTTGGTATGATTCTCTTTTTCCAGTGTGGCCCTCTGGGAAGTTGGGTTTGACACCCCTGGCGTGCAGAGGCATTTGAACTACGCCCGTTGATCCCGCCTCTTGTGAAGGAGAAAATCCAGAGCAGACTCCCCAAACTAATATTCAATCTTAGAAGATGGAGCATTAGCTCTGCTGGTAGCCAAAGTCTGCGCAGTAGCGATCTGGAAGCCGCGGTATCAAAGCCCCGCCCACACACCTGCACCCGACCAATCAGGAGTCAATCCCAGCTGTCAATCATGGGGGAATTACTGGAATTGTTGGGTTTTTATAAATGATAGAGTGTGGTCTAGACCTCCTCTATCTGTAAAGTGTCCTGAGATAACTCCTGTTATGAATTGACACTATAAATAAAATGGAATTGAATGTTTCAGCCCGTTTTAATAGCATCAAATAACTAAGAAAACCCAAACTGATCAGAGAAATGAACACTTGAACTTGAACTGTTTTCAGTAACTTACTGGAGTGGCGTTTCTCCCGTGTGCGTCCGCCGGTGGACCTCCAGGTGATTCTTACGCTTAAACGATTTCCCACAAGTCTCACAGATGAAATCTCTGACGCCTGTAGAAAAGATTCTGTTACGTTTGGAGGTTTATGAGATTTCGACATGTAACGCGTCATTGTGAGCACATACCTGAGTGGATGATCATGTGGCGATGCAGGTGGTTGGACAGGTAGAACTTTTTTCCGCAGCCTGGATGAGGGCAAACCTTGGTCCTCCCTTTCCTGTGGACTAGGTTGACGTGATTCTACAGAGAGAGGGAAGTCA
The DNA here is from genome assembly GCF_031162955.1 of Sander vitreus. NCBI lineage: Eukaryota > Metazoa > Chordata > Actinopteri > Perciformes > Percidae > Sander > Sander vitreus. Next base: position 29,205,345 of record NC_135869.1, on the reverse strand, counting down.
AACAACAAGACGGGTATTTAAGGGGGCTGTCACGCCTACCTTGTTTGGTCTGGACCTCCAGTGGGATCCAAACTAGGGCTGCACAATAAAGCTTTTGTTTTATCGTCATCGTGACGACAACTGGCACAATGAACACATCGCCAAAGGCACAAATATCAGCAGAGAACTACACTTTAAAATGTAACTATCATTCTTTTTAGTGCTGCCTTTTATGTTCAATTCAATGTTCAATTTGTTCAATAAACAACGCGTTTTTCGGCATTCATTTTTTTTGCGCTTTGTCCCTTTTTTCAACGTATTACACAACACAAAGAGCTGCAGCAGCAGTCAGCTGGAAAAAACTCAGACACTACGGGCCCTATCCTGCACCCGGCGCAGCGCGGCGCAAGTGTCGTTGCTAGTTTCAGACCGCCCAGTTGTCAGTTTCCCGTCCAGCACCCACCTCGTTTAAATATCAAATGCACCTGAACCCATCTGTGGCCCATGGCTGGTCTTACAGGGAGGTGTGTTCAGGTGCATTCTGGGCGTGCTGGTCTTACAGGGAGGTGTGTTCAGGTGCATTCTGGGCGTGCTGGTCTTACAGGGAGGTGTGTTCAGGTGCATTCTGGGCGTGCTGGTCTTACAGGGAGGTGTGTTCAGGTGCATTCTGGGCGTGCTGGTCTTACAGGGAGGTGTGTTCAGGTGCATTCTGGGCGTGCTGGTCTTACAGGGAGGTGTGTTCAGGTGCATTCTGGGCGTGCTGGTCTTACAGGGAGGTGTGTTCAGGTGCATTCTGGGCGTATTGCTATCTTGAGGCAGCAGGAAGTGATGGCACCATTGACCAACAAAAACCTGGTCTAAAGTCAATAACGCAGCATTTCATTGTTATTTTAACAGAGCATTAGTAAAATGCTCCTAGGCTCGTGCACAGCACGTGCACACTATGCTTGTTACACACACAGGGACGCACAGCAGCACACACACACACACACACACACACACACACACACACACACACACACACACACACACAGCAGCACACACACATGCAGAAGATTACAAATACAAATATTACGGTGCAGATCCTCCATCATAACAGCAATGCTCCAAGGTCCAAACGCGCCTGGCTTTTAAAGGGAATGGGAGATGATCTCTGATTGGTTGATTGCATGTTACGCCCAAAACACACCTCTGATTAATGAAGACACTAAGAACAACCTTTAGAACCATGACCCGGCACACGGACCCTTTTTACCACCGTCAAACTAGAAAAGTGGATTAGGACACGCCCTAAACACACCTGCACCAGGCGCTTCACGCCGTGACCTCAGACCGTTAAATAGGACCCAGAGAGAGGATACGAGAGGACGGGGAAGCCCGTCTACAAACCAATCACTTACAAGTATCGGGAGACGCGGCTCACGTGTGCGATGACGACAGGACATAGTCATGTAGAGTTCTTTAGAACAACAACAACTTCAGTGTAAAACCAAAACTAACCAGATCAAATGTACAGTATCTACCACGTAACATGAACTTGGTCTGGACTTTCAGATGTAAAATCTTCAGATAAAAGTATGAACTGAAAAGGTTTTACCTGAAAGCTGCTAATGGCTACGTAGACTTGACTGCAGCCCTCGTACGGACAGTGGAACATCTTGAGCATCCCGTCGGCCTCAATGATCGGGCCTCGCCTGTTCCTCTTTGACCGGACACTGCAAAAACACAAAACAGGCAGACTCAGGTCACAATTCAGCGTCAGCGTCAGTTCTGGCAGGCCAAGTAGTCAAGACGCTGCTAACCGCTATTGGCCAATAACTGCATCAGCTGAGCTGCAACAGCTGATCTGCATCAGCGCATCAGCTGGTCAACTCCCCTCGCTGCTAAATGGCTACGCTCAAACAGGGCGCCCTACTTAAAGCTGCTTTAGTTTGCTTCTAACTGCTTGCTGCTCACATCTCTGCTCCCCACCTCCTCCCCAGCTCCACCTTGTCGTGTATGACGTGGCGTAGGCTTCTATGTCATCGTTGCTGCTCTGTTCATATGGGGGATAGTTAGCTCTCCCAGTCCTAAACTGTGTGAGTGTCCCCTGTTTCACTGCTCTTTCATGGTGCTCATGAAAGGTCAAGGGACAGGGGAAGAATTTTTATTGTCTCTGTTGTTCTTGACTTAATGGACCTGACAGAAATGAGTACATTGACATGCACACTAACATTACACTACTATGCTGTAAAGTGTGTTTGCCTCTGACCTGCTCAGCCCGCGCTGCAGCTCTCTGTCTCCACTCAGCTCCAGAGCTTCAGGCTGCAGCAGCTGTTTGTCACTCAAACCTGCAGAGAGAAACGGTGAAAACAGGTTACAGAACAACAAGTCTGTAAGGAACATTTCCCTTGCAGATTATACATTGTACCTTTTGAATTTGTATATACGTGTAAATAAAGGCGCTGACACACCAGCCCGATAATCGTCCGTCTGACAGTCTGGCGAGGTCGGTGACTTGAGTCTGTTCAGTGTGTTCGTGCCGTCGTCCGTCGGCGTTTATTTGGGCCGACCTGACTTGCTGGGTCGGAGGGCGGGCAGTCGGACTCAATGAGTCATCTGATTGGTGGAGAGCTAACCAGGAAACGGGGAGCGGGATGAGCGTGACTAGAGTCTCTCAACATCTGACATTAATCTTCTAAACTGACCTTTGTTGATCTGAAATGAAGACAGATTCAGCAGCTGCACGGCCTGTTTCTCTCTTCAGATGTTTCCAGAAACACGTTACGGTGAACTATTTTAGGACAATATGAGATCGTATTCTGAACGAGACGCCATGACAGTCTGGCTTTGAATTTCTGGAGAAACCAGACGCACGTGACGCGTTCGTCCAATCAGCTGCTGGTTTTCATATTTTGGGCGACAATCCAGATGAGCGCCGCCTGCTGTTATGGAGACGTATTACGTCTCGTCTCTTCGGTGTTCTGAGGAACTTTTTGGACCAACTCGGGGAGACTGATCAGTCCCACTGGCTTTACTGCTGACGGTCGGCGTCTGGTTGGTGTGTCAGAGCCTTAAAGAAACAAAATGAGGTACAGGACGCCCATAAGAGCAGCCAAGTCCCACATTTGTATCAAGCCATCCAGCGCCTTTCTGCAAAGTGTAGAGATTTTCAACCAAAAGCTCCAGGAGCGGCCGTCCAAAAAAGGCAGAGCTACTGTAGGTGCACCGTTAACTCCAGGTGGCTTTTCCTCAGTTGGAGACCCTTATCTCGCCCCCGGAGCTCTTTTAAATCAAACCTATGGAGGGTTTTAAGCTAACCCTAACCTTTTGAATTCTTTGTACATGTGTAAATAAAATAACAAAACAAGGCCCGTAAGAGCAGCAGAGCCCCACATTTGTATCAAGCCATTCGGTACACATTTTGATGAGTGCCCCAAAAAAGTGCAGTTCCAGTTATAAATGTATCGTAATTTCCACTGCGGACAATCCTAAAAAAAAATATTACATATTGATATTATTTTATTTATAAGTCCCGGTGACTGGCGCCTATTTTAAGTAAGACATATTTTTCTAATACATAGTTTATTACTAGTCTTTCTGGCAAAATGTATCATTATGATCAACTTCATTATTTCCTGGATTTTGTATCACGTTCGTCCCTATAAATAGAGATATAGAAATACACACACACACACACACACACACACACACACACACACACACATACACACACACACACAGACACACACACACACACACACAGACACACATACACACACACACACAGACACACACACACAGACACACAGACACACATACACACACACACACACACACACACACACACACACACACACACACACACACACACACACACACACACACACACACACACACACACACACACACACACACACACACACACACACACACAGACACACACAGACACACACAGACACACACAGACACACTTCTCAAACCAAAGTAACACCCTTGAACGTAGCACACCTGTCATGGAGTCTTCATCGTCTGCTGTTTGGAGTTTTGGGTCCTGGTTGAAGGTGACTCCCCCGATGACGGTGCAGGTGACTTCCTCCACGTTCCCCCCCCCCATGTTGAGCTGGATGCCCTCTGATGTCAGGGCCTCGTAGCTGGGGCCCGTGATGATAATTAACTAGGGATGGAAGAAAAACAACGGTAGCTTTTGAGGAAAAAGACAGTCCACTCCTTGATGCACAGCACATTCCCTTACGTTACATCTGCACTACAAACAAGACTCTTCTGCAACGTTTACACCTCACATATTTAAATGGGTATATTATAAAAGGTATACACACGTGTGCTGTGTCAAACCAGACGCACGCTGTGCTAGTTGAGCCTCTGTTTTGGTCCTTTTTCGTGTTTCCATTGGATGACAGGATGCCTCTTCTTTCTGACAGAGCTGCTTCACAATCTGGTACGATTAAGGCGACATCTACACCACCACGTTTTGGTTTAAAACTAATATCTCTAGCTACGTTTACGCCCAGCGTCTGCACTGCTGCGTCTCCGAGCCCCTAAAACAGAGACATTTGGAGACGAGGACGCTGTCTGTCTGTCAGCTTCCAGACCTTTCAGTAACAGGTCTGTCTGTCTGTCTCTCTGCCTGTCTGTCTGGTTACAGACCTTTCAGTAACAGGTCTGTCTGCCTGTCTGCATGTCTGCCTGTCTGTCAGCTTCCAGACCTTTCAGTAACAGGTCTCTCTGCCTGTCTGTATGTCTGTCTGTCAGCTTCCAGACCTTTCAGTAACAGGTCTCTCTGTCTGTCTGTATGTCTGTCTGTCTCTGTCTGTCTGTCTCTCTGTCTGTCAGCTTCCAGATCTTTCAGTAACAGGTAGGTCTGTCTGTCTGCCTGCCTGTCTGTCTGTCTGTCTGCCTGCCTGTCTGTCTGTCAGCTTCCAGACCTTTCAGTAACAGGTAGGTCTGTCTGTCTGTCTGTCTGTCTGTCTGTCTGTCTGTCTGTCTGTCAGCTTCCAGACCTTTCAGTAACAGTTCCACCTCGTCCTCTCTCCAACATAATAATCCAGCTCTTACTTCTCACCGTTGTTGTTCTTTCTCCAAAGTAGTTTCTGTTTTTTAAACTTCTACATCCAGGATTTCAACCTCAGAGTAACGTCAGACAATCTGCTTCCTGTTTACACCGGCACGCACATGCCCAGTGTGTGTGAACGGTCATGTGACATGTGATTTGAGACGGAGATGGAGCTGAAACTCGTGTGTGGACGGAGATCGTTTTAGTCTCAAAACGCAGCTTAGAAATACAAAACGTAGCAGCGTAGATGTCGCCTCAAACACCTGCCACGCCCTGCAGTACCCTGCTACACCATGAACTACCGCGACTACTACTTCTAGTCACTGTTCCATTATCTTTATTGTGACTATTATTGCCACTGTTCATCACCCCCCCAACCAGCACCGTCAGACACCCCCCCCACCAAGAGCCTGGGTCTGTCCCAGGTTTCTCCCTCACCACTGTCCCACTAAATGCTCTTGGGGGAATTACTAGAATTGTTGGGTCTCTGTAAATGATAGAGTGTGGTCTAGACCTCCTCTATCTGTAAAGTGTCCTGAGATAACTCCTGTTATGATTTGATACTATAAATAACATTGAATTGAATCTGTGCGAGGTCCTCGTTGACCGACCTGCGAGCCTTCTAGCGCGGTCCTGTGGTCGGGGATCTCACAGCTGGTCACCACCGTCTGGGGGTCAAACAGCTCGCTCTGATCCTCCTCCTGCAGCGGCGGCCCGACGGAGCCCCTCACGCTCTGCGACAGCTCCGAGTCCGAGTCCGTCTTCTCCAGTTTATCCGCTAAGGACGCCACGGTAACACACTCGTATCCGTGCGGTAGGCCTGCTCGATTATGGAAACAAGAATCAGAATCACACACAATCATTTTGGTCAATATTGAAAATCAGGATTACAGGAGATGATTTCCTTTCATTTGGTTTAAACTCAAGAAATGTGTTGTATTTAAGGAGAATACTGAAACAGCAGAACTGAGAACACTTTAAGGTAACTCTCCGTTGGCTTGAGAGCTGGAAAAACCAAACTCTGGTCGGGCCAATCACATCGTGTATAGAGTGGGTGGGCGGGGCTTATGGCTGCTGCTGCTGCTGGTGAACAGCGTCTCTGGAAGACTTGGAGTTCAGCTTTTCTTTGAGAAAAGAACAAAGAACGGCCCTGAAGTCATTCTTAAAAAAGGAAGATGTGTTCAGAGTTTAAAGTGTAATCTATCAGCTAGCTCTGCTCTGATTGGTTGGAGAGCTATCCTATTGGTGCAGAGGGAATCTGAAAGACAACCGTTTATCCCGCCCCTCGGATTGAGCCCAGCCAATGTAGAGTTCCCAGACCCAACATCTGGATGTGGGACAGACCCAGACCCAACATCTGGATGTGGGACAGACCCAGACCAAGATCTGGATGAGGTCTGGCTGGTCAGGCTTTGTTTTATTCGCAGCAGTTTGAAAGTGACGGTGAGAGGAGAGGAGAGGTTACTCTGCACATCAGGGCTTAAAGCCTAACTCTCGCCAAAATCCAACCTAGGGTCTTTTTGTGAATGTACCCGAGTCAAACTTTCGTTTAAAAGCATATTTAGGACGGAAACGCCACTTTTAAGATGGACCGTATTCTGGTTTTTGGGTCAAATGGCCTTTTGAATGGGAGAGCTAGGGACGCTACGATGCTAGCCTCAAAATATCTGTTTATAGACCACTAAGAAGGCTCGACACAACATGAGACTTTGCTCCAAGTATCACCAGGGACTCTACACCTTAACCACAGCACTGACAACACTGGTTGTGTTCAGAGTTTACTAAAAAAGGTTTGAACAACGTTAGCTGTTGTTCTTCCGGTCTCCGTCTATCGAGCCAGTCAGAAATAGTCGAGGGAGGAGAGTAAAGATGGAGAGCTCCTAAAGCTTAGTTCCATAGAAATACACGGATTATTGTTGTTTTGTCGTTAGTGAAACACAATATTGACCTCGTGGTTGAAGGAGCCTCATATAAGATGACATTTCCTCCTACGGAGTCCGTTCATTCACATTCAGAGATCGCCTATTTTGGACTGGGAAAATGGCGGATAGCGTAAACAACAACAGCTAACGTGAGTTGTTAAAACCTTTTTTAGTAAACTCTGAACACAACCAGTGTTGTCAGTGCTGTGGTTAAGGTGTAGAGTCCCTGGTGATACTTGGAGCAAAGTCTCATGTTGTGTCGAGCCTTCTTAGTGGTCTATAAACAGATATTTTGAGGCTAGCATCGTAGCGTCCCTAGCTCTCCCATTCAAAAGGCCATTTGACCCAAAAACCAGAATACGGTACATCTTAAAAGTGGCGTTTCCGTCTAAAAGAGGATGCATGGAGATCTCAGGCTCTCTGCCCTACCTAGCGGTTCTGCTGCAGTCATGTGTAGGCGGCTTAAAACTTTGATTAATTGCACAGCCCTACCGTGCGGTACAGTCCTGATGTCGTCTTCTGGGTATCTGCCTCGCCTCAGATCCTCCTCCTCCTCCTCCTCCTCCTCCTCCGAGGAGACGGAGTGAAACTCTGCTGCTGGGGGGCCTTCCTGTCGCTCCATCGCCATCTCCCAGACGGGCTGTCCCGTCAGTGGGACATCCTGCGAGGAGGCCTCTTCACTGGGCAGCTGGGCTGGAGTTGCAGCCTGTTCGATCGGGCTCATGGTTGTCTGTAGTTCCTCAGAAACATCCACATGTTGTCCCACACCTACAGAAGGAAACCAGATGAATAAAGACAGATTGTTCAGGATTCTTTTGATAAACATTTAAAAAGGTCCCATCTCATTAAATAGATTAAATTAATACGTTGTCAACTACTAAATGAATCGCTTTTCCACCTTTATTTGACAGGACAGCTAGGTGAGAAAGGGGGGGGGGAGACATGCAGGAAATCATCACAAGTCGGACTCAAACCCTGGACCTCTGCGTCGAGGCATACACCTCTCAGTATATGTGCGCCTGCTCTACCCACTGAACCAACCCGGCCACAGTTTGAGTTATTTTTTAAGATAAAACAGGTAAACGTCTGTGATGTCAGCTTGTTAAATGTGAATATGTTCTAGTGTCTTCTCTCCTCTGGGACAGGAAACTGAAGATCTTTGAGTTGTGGACAAAACAAGACATTTGAGGACGTCATCTTGGGCTTTTTGGGAAACTCTGATCTACATTTTAGAGACTAAACAACTCATCCATTCATCCAGAATCAACAGATTAATCGACGATGCCCCACATTCATTCATACTTGTTTCATAATACTTTATACATGTTTTCTGGGTTTCTACTAAAACATGTTTACATGCTTTAATGTTAAAAAAACACTTTATTTTTCTCATACTGTCTATTTGAATAAACCTGTAATCACCCTCTGTCTGAAACTAGTCTATATCGATGACATTTCATTTTTAGGGATTGTTCAGGTGCCGCCTGCAGGATCTCCGTCCCCTTCCTGTCTCTGTGTTGGGGTTCTAACCTCCGGCTGATTTGTGAGGACTATGGTTAACTGCTCCTCAGATCTCTGCAGGGTAAATCCAGACAGCTAGCTAGACTATCTGTCCAATCTGAGTTTTCTGTTGCACGACTAAAACTACTTTTGAACGTCCACGTTCCACCAGAACCAGCTCCTTCCTGAGACTATTTAGCAGAGGCACCGTGGCTCCGTCCGGAGCTTAGCCCCACCCACGACGATTGTGATTGGTTTAAAAAGATGCCAATAAACCAGAGCACATCCTGGATGGCTGTGTGGACTAGCCAGACCCTCCTTCGCAGCTCTGTGGAGGAGGGTCTGGCTATGCGAGGCCTGACGGCTGTGTGGATTTCTCTGTGTGAGTGTTCTGATGTTTCACAGTATTTATACTGCACACACAACAAGACATTCAAATCTCACTTTTTACATTATGGGACCTTGTTGTCTGCCCGTCGACCTGCAACTTTTTGTTTTTCTGGGTCCAAATTTAAACTTTTTTTTCAACCTCTTTTTTGACACTTTTGTCACTTTCTTCCCAACGTTTTTGTGTGTTTTCTTCCCAACGTTTTTGAAGCTTTTCCCGACATCTTTGTCACTTTTTCAACGGTTGTTTATAAAACAATTTTTCCAAATGTTATGAAATTGAATAAGACTTGTGAAGAGTGTTGGAGGGAACCATCCACGTTACTTCTTTTTAAAATTTGGTTGAAAGAAACCCACATTTCTGATATAGAAACTTTTTGAAAATGGGTCAGATTGGACCTGAAGACACCAGGAGAGTTAACCTTTGAATGAGTCAAAGAATGCAGATTGTGCACCTCTGAACTGTTTTTGAGCGTCCTTCCTTCTTTTCCTGCAGACTTCAGCTTTAGCCACAGACACGTCTGTTTTCGCTGCCCTCTCTTCATCTTCTTCCTCTCCATTCCCTCGCTCCTCGTGTTCAGAGTCACTCGCCGCCCTCGGTGGGGAGAAAAGGTATTGCACAAACGAGTGGTGGGAGTCACACTGCCAGATGGCAGCAGTGGAGAAGTTGGGCTGGGGCTCCAGCGCTCGGAGCTGGGGCTCGTGACTGCAGGAGCACGAGTGTTCCTGGTACCAGCACACCAGACTCTGGAGGCTCGACACGCGCTGATTCCTGCCTGGGAAGAAGTATTCAGATCTTTTACTGCAGTAAAATTACAAACACCACACTGTAAAAATACTCTGTTACAAGTAAAAGTCCTGCAGAGAAAATGTTACTTAGTAAAAGTCTGTAAGTATCATCAGGAAAATGTAGTTAAAGCTGTAGTGTGTAGTTTCTGTCGCCCCCATGAGGAATTCAAAGTAATGACAGCAACAGTGTCGGCGCGTCCACATGATACAAGCCTTCTGTGAAACCCCCCCCCCCCCCCCCTCCACACAGTTAATAGTAGCCAAGGAGGACACGGAGGATTAAAAACATGATGGACTCTTCAGAAGAGGTCGTTATCTTCAGTTTCTGCGTGAGAAAGTCTCCTGACGCCCCAATCTTCTGAACATAGTCACACTGAGAGATCCAGAGAGAGTTGTGTGGAGCTGAGAGTCTTAATTAGCTTTGTGGCAACTTGAATGTAACGGACGTTCATTAATATCAAAATGTTACGCACTAAAGCTTTAAAGTATTAAAAGTAAAGAACAATCCTCCCATTGTAGTGTGGGTAAAGGATCAACCAGTTGTGTGTGTAATGGTCTGATCCTCTCAGCTGACTTGTAGCCGTTATATTGTTGGCTAGTTTACTTTAGAATAAAACATCAGATGTTATAAACTACATGTGTTCTGTGTGCAGAAATCTTAATGTGTAAAGTAACTAGTAACTAAAGTAACTAAAGTAACTAGTAACTAATATAATTCTCTAATAAGTATCTGATTTTCCAGCTTGTTAAATGTGAACATGTTCTAGTGTCTTCTCTCCTCTGGGACAGGACACTGAATATGTTTGAGTTGTGGACAAAACAAGACATTTGAGGACGTCTTCTTGGGCTTTTTGGGAAACACTGATCCACATTTTAGAGACAGAACAAGTCATCCATTCATCCAGAACATAACCCACAGATTAATCCACAACGAATAGTTGAAGCCCTAATCTCCATCTGTCGACGGCACTACTCACCTTTCTTCTGTTTTCCTGAGACTTCTGGAGCGATCTTCTTCCTGTAATGCAGTAAACTGGACAATAACTGGGCAGGTAACACACAATACAACTCAAAATGAAGATGGAAATAATGGCCATGAAAGCAAATCTTGTCTGACAGATTAGAAGGAATAGTTTATAACATAACAGCAGACTATTTAGATAGAGAGAGTGAGAGGTAGATGGATGGATGGATGGAGGCTTTATTCAGACAACAGCTTAGACAACCATAACACAACAAACACATACACACATATATCTCACGTACATACAAATCTCTCACAGAAATGTAAAGAGTTAAATGTGCTAAGGTAGACTGTGTGCAATGGTGGTAGTGCAAAAGAGAACAGTGCAGGGATTGAACAGTGCAATAGCTTATTATTAAATAATAACTACGGCTATGACAAGACAAGAATGTAAACCTTATATAATTAGAAATGCTTGACAGAAAATAAATAATATATGTTAAGAACAATATATAACAGGGAATAAGTTATAAGATGTAGATGTTATGACCAGAGTCCAGATTGTATAGGAGGGCTAATATAGTATATAGACAGTCAGGTGGACAGCAGACAGAGATATAATAATGCTGGTAGGGGCTATAAAGGTGCAAGGTCTGGTTAGGTATTGTTAGCTTGTACACAAGATTTTCAACGGGGGTCTGTGAGATTAATGGTTTTGGGAGATTAAGTCCACGTTGCCATATTTTATTCACGGGGCATAGTCCTGGTAATGAGCTGCCAGTCCGTTTCTGTTATTTTAGGGATTTATTTCTTAGAGTGCAGGAAATATTGTTTCTGGGGGCCAAGAGATTGGCATCAGTTAGTCTAACAGCTGTTTGATTTGCATTGAGAGATGATCTTATGGAAAGTACCCCATGTTAATCTCTAGGTATGGTGAAGGGTATGTGATGATGTGGGGGGTATGGTGAAGGGTATGTGATGATGGGGGGGTATGGTGAAGGGTATGTGATGATGGGGGGTATGGTGAAGGGTATGTGATGATGTGGGGGGTATGGTGAAGGGTATGTGATGATGGGGGGGGTATGGTGAAGGGTATGTGATGATGTGGGGGGTATGGTGAAGGGTATGTGATGATGTGGGGGGTATGGTGAAGGGTATGTGATGATGTGGGGGGTATGGTGAAGGGTATGTGATGATGGGGGGTATGGTGAAGGGTATGTGATGATGTGGGGGGTATGGTGAAGGGTATGTGATGATGAGGGGGTATGGTGAAGGGTATGTGATGATGTGGGGGTATGGTGAAGGGTATGTGATGATGGGGGTATGGTGAAGGGTATGTGATGATGGGGGGGGTATGGTGAAGGGTATGTGATGATGTGGGGGGTATGGTGAAGGGATATGTGATGATGTGGGGGTATGGTGAAGGGTATGTGATGATGAGTATGGTGAAGGGTATGTGATGATGTGGGGGGCAAGGGAACATTATCAGGATCATAGTATCCTGGATCCATGAAATAACTGGTCTTTCAAAATAAAAGTCTGCCTGTCTCTATGGGAATCTAACATAGGGGTGGACTGACTTGATGGGGGGGTATGGTGATGGGTATGTGATGATGGGGGGTATGGTGAAGGGTATGTGATGATGGGGGGGTATGGTGAAGGGTATGGTGATGATGGGGGTATGGTGAAGGGTATGTGATGATGTGGGGGTATGGTGAAGGGTATGTGATGATGGGGGGGTATGGTGAAGGGTATGGGATGATGGGGGGTATGGTGAAGGGTATGGTGATGATGTGGGGGGTATGGTGAAGGGTATGGTGATGATGGGGGGGTATGGTGAAGGGTATGTGATGATGGGGGGTATGGTGAAGGGTATGTGATGATGTGGGGGGTATGGTGAAGGGTATGTGATGATGGGGGGGTATGGTGAAGGGTATGTGATGATGGGGGGTATGGTGAAGGGTATGTGATGATGGGGGGGTATGGTGAAGGGTATGTGATGATGGGGGGGTATGGTGATGGGGGTGTACTGACTTTAGTTGCCAGGGTTTAGACATTAATGGCTGTGTTGAGTTATTTTGAGAGGACGGCACATTTACTCTGTTATACAAGCTGTAACCTTCATACTTTACATTGGAGCAAAGACTCATTTCTTCAGTGTTGTCCCATTAAAAGATATAATGAAATATTTACTAAAATGTGAGGGGGGTACTCACTTTTGTGAGATACTGTATAATGTCCAATCAGAATGACAGCACAGCTATCAATGTGCAGAATATAATATTATAATAATATTGAAGTGTAATACTGAAGCCCAACCTACGCCCCTGGGGGAGAACTAACCCGCCATGGCTTACCCGCAGTACTCCTGCCGGTACTTCTCTCCGTAGGTGGAGTTGAGCAGGATCAGGTACTCCGCCAGTCCGGCATCACTCAGGCTGGTCCTCCGGCGGACCTCGCTCCACAGCTTGTGCGCCTCTCCCAGGTACACGCGCCTCACGTCGTACTTCTTCCGGGACTCCAGTCGCCTCTGTGCCCGGTCGGAGTCTGTGAGCCTGGGTCTCCCTCTGCAGCGCCGCACCCCCCCTCCTCCACCGGCCCGGTCTCGGTCCCGGTCCCGGTCCCGGTCCCGGTCCCGGTCCCCGGCCGGGTCAGCGGCCAGCGGAGCCTCCAGCTCGGCCAGGCTAAGCGCCATCTTTGTTGTTGCCCGGCATCCAAGGAAGTTGTCAGACTTAACCGGTAGTAGTACTAATACAGACTCCGGTTTTTTACATTTTATTTAAACATAGTAGTCTATGAGTCTTTGGCTATGCAGCACAAATATGTGAAAAAAAACAGTAATTTAAAGCTGTAAGTTACTTTTAAGAAAATATAGAAATATACAGAAATATAAAACAAAAGAAGCTTCTGTGAAATAAAAACTATTCGTTTATTTGGACATATCTTTACATGTATTTTAAGCGTTTCTTGCTATAGCTAACAGAAAGCACTACGGACTCCGTTTCTGGCTCTCTTTCCACACACCACAGGTTTGTTATGTCTGTCAAAATCATAGACTGTAAATATTAATTCATATTTACAGTCTATGGTCAAAATACAAAATAAATACTCGGGGAACAGCAGCGGAACGGTACAGCAAACAAAGCGGTTTCACCACGGACCGCAACAGCACGGACACCAGTGTGCCAAATGTAAACAGACGCGGGAAACTTCAGCGTAACTATCAGTATCAGCCCATATAACTACAGAACATAGATATATATATATATATATATATATATATATATATATATATATATATATATATATATATATATACTGACAGTATATCTATATATATATATATCTATGACTACAGAGAAGGTGCACAGTATCAGCGTTCAGTCATGGCAGACATTTTAACACTCGTGTTCAGGACTTTTGTGTCACAAACGGAAGTCAGGAAGCAATTGACAGTCAGCCCTCCGCCCTGCAGCTCTCTGCTGGTCGGAGACCCCAGCCCTGCACCCCCTCCGCCCTGCAGCGCTCTGCTGGTCGGAGACCCCGGCCCTGCACCCCCTCCGCCCTGCAGCACCCTGGTGGTCGGAGACCCCGGCATCGGCCGCTCGGTGCTGCTGCTGGCGGCCGTGACCGCCGCCTCAGAGATGGGGGTCAAGGTGGTGTTCTTCACCCAGACTCAGATTCAGAGCCTTCCGGTGTCGCTGCAGAAGGGCGTTTCCAGCCTGAGCCCGGAGAGTCTAAAGGTAGTACCAGAGACGAACTAATGCAAGTCTTTCATCAACCCAGTTTAGCTAACTATTAATCTCTGAGTATGTGTCTCCCGCATGCGCAGTACAGAGTCAGTCAGTCAGTCTATCAGTCAGTCATGAAAGGAGAGAGGGGGGTAATGACATGCAGCAAAGGGCCGCAGGTCGGAGTCAAACCCGCGGCCTCTGCGTTGAGGACTAAACCTCTATATATACCTGCTCTACCAACTGAACTAACCCAGCCACAAGTTTCACTCTTTTTCCATAACATTACTCAAACCGATTACTTGATTGTCAAAATAGTTGCCTATTAAAGCAACACCAAAGATTATTCTTTTGTGCCTTAAAATAATGTTTCCAAAATGGTTTCAGTGGTTCATCAACTGATCGGGTAGCTGATCTGTAGCTCCAATGAGACATAATGAGCCATAATGGGACATAATGAGCCATAATGGGACATAATGGGACATAAGACAGCGGTAATGGACAATTCAGCTTCCAACCTGTAGGGGGACCGAAGAGGAAAAGTTTTCTAGTGTTGCTTTATTTTTATTTAACCTTTATTTAACCAGGTAGGCCGTTGAGAACAGGTTCTCATTTGCAACGGCGACCTGGCCAAGACAAGCGTTGGCGTACAAGACAACAAATATTGTTGGTGGGCATTACAAATGCCGGCACGTAGTGAGGCGTAGGTAAGTAGATGGATGTGTAATATACATGAACAGAGTCTATATCACTGCTGAGATGGTGTAAAGAGTCAGTAAACAGTCTAGTTAGTGAAGTAGATCAGTTATAACACAATGTATATGAATAGACAGTCTAGATACATGCTGAGCTGTAGTGAGGAGTCAATCTACAGTTAGTGCAAATGGTGGTCTATTAAGTGATGTAGATCAGTAATAACACAGTAAGCAGCAATATGAATGTAGAGACAATATACAGTTAGTGCAAATGGTGGTCTAGGTCAGTGTTTCTCAAATGGGGGTACGCGTACCCCTGGGGGTACTTTGGAGTACTGCAGGGGGTACATTATTGAAAAAGTTTGATGGTCTGGTCTAGGTAGTGATGTATATCAGTAATAATACAATATGCAAGAATAGACAGTCTGTATAAATGCTGAGATGTAGTAAAGAGTCCGAGTACAGTTAGTGCAAAGTAGGTAGTGATGAAGAACTCATTTCAAGTCAAGTCAGCTTTATTGTCAGATGTGCTATACATGCAGTTTTCTATAAATAGAAAAGACATAGAATAAACAATCTATTACCACTAAGCTATTCATGTTTGCAGCTGTAGACTGAACAGATTCCTGACCAGCTACTGTGACTCAGTCAGCTTCTGTCTGTCAATTCAGTTTCTTCTTTTCAAAGAGAATCCAGTTTTCCTATCCCGGGACGGTGGAGGAGCTTCTGCATCAGGTGGCCAGCCTCCACGAGTCCTGCAACACGTCTCCCACGCCTCCGTCCCTGGTCATCGTCGACAGGCTGGAGGACTTCCTGCGAGGGTCCGGAGGTGGCAGCCACAGCGCGTCCCACCCCGGCCGGCTCTCCTGCGCTGCTCACCTGGCTGCGCTGCTGAGCGACAGCGCCGCCTTCCTCACGCAGCTCCTGAAGCAGCGCTGCTCGAGTTCAGCCCCGTGCCGCGTCATTGCCTCTTTCACGTCAGAAGCGGACGCGGTGCAAGCCGGTGCCGAGGCCTCTGCCACAGATCCCGTCCTCGATGTTCT
The DNA here is from genome assembly GCF_031162955.1 of Sander vitreus. Taxonomy (NCBI): domain Eukaryota; kingdom Metazoa; phylum Chordata; class Actinopteri; order Perciformes; family Percidae; genus Sander; species Sander vitreus. The sequence goes on along the minus strand of NC_135869.1, from coordinate 29,189,282 downwards.
GGATCGCTATTTCCAGGTACTTATGACTCCGGATTTCCACTGAATGCAGAACTACAGTCTATCAGTCAGTCAGTCAGTCAGTCTGTCTATCAGCCAGTCAGTCTATCAGTCAGTCAGTCAGTCAATCAGCCAGTCAGTCAATCAGTCAGTTTATCAGCCAGTCAGTCAGCCAGTCAGTCTATCAGCCAGTCAGTCAGTCTATCAGTAACATAAGCCAGTTTGTGATTGGTCCCCGCAGATTTGTAACGGAAGCAGGATAGATAAACGTACAGGTTTCCAGCCTGAGCTGCAGGGAGGAATCAAACCCCCGGCAGATCGGTCTATCGATTTGAAACATCGTCGCAAAAAAAATCACGATGCATATGTTAATCTATCCCCCCCCCCTCCCCCTCCTCCCTAGGTGCGCTGCACTCTGGACCGAGACAGGACTTATGAAGCTGCAGCAGCCGGACTGCAGGAGGGGTGGCACGTTTACCTCTCCGGGACCGGCCTCACGGAGACCGCTGCCCTGACCCAAGACTGTGAGGACAGACCAGCTGTGGCCCAGGAGTGGCAGCTGATCATTTCTCCTGATGGTTCAATGGAGTTTCAGTTGGTCTGAATAGTGGCAGTGGGAGAAAAAGGCTGAATCTCAGTTCCCTTAGATAGCATCCCCGGATCCTCCACAGTGAAAGAGAGGAAGTGTCTCAGCTTCTTAAATTGCATCCACGTTTCCTTCACTTGCCTCCCTTCCTCGCGTCTTAAGGCCCAGACACACCAACCAGACGCCGACCGTCAGCAGTAAAGCCAGCGGGACTGATCAGTCTCCCCGAGTCGGTCCAAAAAGTTCCTCAGAACACCGAAGAGACGAGACGTAATACGTCTCCATAACAGCAGGCGGCGCTCATCTGGATTGTCGCCCAAAAATGAAAACCAGCAGCTGATTGGACGAACGCGTCACGTGGGTCTGGCTGCTCCCCGACCATCATGGTCACTGAAACGTGTTTCTGAAAACATCTGAAGAGAGAAACAGGCCGTGCAGCTGCTGAATCTGTCTTCATTTCAGATCAACAAAGGTCAGTTTAGAAGATTAATGTCAGATGTTGAGAGACTCTAGTCACGCTCATCTGCTCCCCGTTTCCTGGTTAGCTCTCCACCAATCAGATGGCTCATTGAGTCCGACTGCGGGCAGTGCCCGCCCCCCCCGATTATACATGTCAAATCAGCCCAAATGAAGGCCGACGGCCCCTCGGACGGACGACGGCACGAACACACCGACCAGACTCGAGTCCCCGACCTCCCAGACTGTCAGACGGCTGATTATCGGGTTGGTGGGTCAGCGCCGTTAGTCCGTCCCACAGAGGAGGCACGGGAGAAACGAAGGAAATCATGCGAGGAGAGAGAGGAAATGGGTTTTACAGGCGTGAAACGTCTGCTGTTCGGGTGGAGTTAGCAACGGCTGCCAGGAAGGCTGCTCTCTGTATCCTCGCTCATAGCTCCTCAGAGATCCATCCTCCATCCTAGCTCATCAGGGCAGGAATAAGAGCTTTTCCCTCTCGAAGGAGGTGAGATTCAGCCATTGAGAGGCAAAGTCCCTCCTCTGCATTTTGGAAAGAAACGGGGAGAGACAAACAAATAATGTTTTGATCCCATTTGAATTAGGCTGGGCAATCTATCAATATTATATTGATATCGAGCTATGAGACTAGATATCGTCTTAGATGTTAAAAATCATAATATCGGGATATGGCATAAGGGTTGTCTTTCTGGTTTTAAAGGCTGCATTACAGTAAATTAATGTAATTTCTTCACCTACCAGACTTGTAGATGTTTTATTATTTGCCTTTACCCACTTAGTCATTATATCAACATTATTGATGATTATTGATCTAAAATCTCATTGTGAAAACATTTTGTTAAAGCAAAAATTGTCAAGCCTACAATATTATCGCAGTATCATCATCGAGGTATTTGGTCAGGAATATTGTGATATCTGATTTTCTCCATATCGCCCAGCTCTGAGCCATGAGTTACACACACGATTATCGGTAATTTAGCAAGTGAAGAAAGTCTCAGTTTATCGTAGTATTTGTCGCTCCTCGTTCACTACTAGGGCTGCATGATATGAGAATGTGTAGTCTGTAGGAGAGGATGTGTAGTCTGTAGAGAGGATGTGTAGTCTGTAGGATGTGTAGTCTGTAGGAGAGGATGTGTAGTCTGTAGAGAGGATGTGTAGTCTGTAGAGAGGATGTGTAGTCTGTAGGAGAGGATGTGTAGTCTGTAGGAGAGGATGTGTAGTCTGTAGAGAGGATGTGTAGTCTGTAGAGAGGATGTGTAGTCCGGGACGTCTCTGCAGCACCACAGTACTTCATTCTGAATAGTTTGACACATATTTTGCCCTTAAATATTGTACCCCCCCTGCGATTTGGATATTGCACTAGTCCATGTTGCGTTTTCAATGAAATTTCGATTAATTGTGCAGCCCTAGTCACTACCGGACATATTTTATATGAAATAAGGTCCCATGGTGGTCCAGCGGAAGGGGAGGGGCTTGGCCTCTCTATTGAGGGTCGGGTTTTGTTCAGAGGAAATGCTTGTTTTGACTGCTCAGCTTTAAAGCCTAACTCTCGCCAAAATCCAACCTAGGGTCTTTTTGTGAATGTACCTGAGTCAAACTTTCATTTAAAAGTATATTTAGGACGGAAACGCCACTTTTAAGATGGACCGTATTCTGGTTTTTGGGTCAAATGGCCTTTTGAATGGGAGAGCTAGGGACGCTACGATGCTAGCCTCAAAATATCTGTTTATAGACCACTAAGAAGGCTCGACACAACATGAGACTTTGCTCCAAGTATCACCAGGGACTCTACACCTTAACTCCACCGGTGACCAAGATATCCTAAATCTGGGGCTCCTTGTTTTGATGTCGACTCGTTGTGACTGCCGAGGTGGTAGCAGCCGGAAACAACAAGAGCTACGTGAGGTGTTAAAACCTCTTTTTAGTAAACTCTGAACACAACCAGTGTTGTCAGTGCTGTGGTTAAGGTGTAGAGTCCCTGGTGATACTTGGAGCAAAGTCTCATGGTGTGTCGAGCCTTCTTAGTGGTCTATAAACAGATATTTTGAGGCTAGCATCGTAGCGTCCCTAGCTCTCCCATTCAAAAGGCCATTTGACCCAAAAAACCAGAATACGGTACATCTTAAAAGTGGCGTTTCCGTCCTAAATATGCTTTTAAACGTAGGTTTGACTCAGGGTACATTCACAAAAAGACCCTAGGTTGGATTTTGGCGAGAGTTAGGCTTTAAAGTAAAGCCGGGAGGTATTTGCAGTATTGTTCTGCAGTATAATTGGCCTTAGTCACTATATCACTTCATCTTCTGAGTTCAGTTCATTCTTCTTTCATGAGCAAAAGGATGTTTTCAGCCAGACATCATTTACCAGAGCAGTTCTCACCTTCTCTTTGACTCTTAGGGTGTTTTTCCACTACATGGTACCAGCTCTACTCGGCTCGCCGTGGTGTCCCGTCCTCCTTGTTCTGTTGCAGATTTAGTACCGCCTCATGCCTGAGGCGAGCGTGGCTGGTCGTCATAGCGATACCGCAGGAAACTGCCGTGACACACACACAGTCACACGCACACAGACACACACACACACACACACAGACAGACACACACACACACACACACAGTCACACACACACACACACACACAGTCACACACACACACAGACACACACACTCACACAGACACACACACAGACAGACACACACACTCACACAGAGAACGTGGAAGGTGTGTGTGTGTGTGACTCTCATCATGAGGCTGTTTGTCCGAAGAAACATTTAGTTTCTAAAGCAGCTGGAGGCAGCATAAAAACCACCGCTGGCTAAACTATTTAAAGATGGGGGGGTTTGTTCAGGACCCCCCGTCTGTCTCTAGCAACGATGACGCAGCGATTAGTGACGATTCTCTCCGACCAATCAGGAGTCTGCAGGTTTTCATGTCACCTTTTGGTATCCCCTCAGAGGTGGTACTAAATAAGGTCCCAGGGACTTTTGTCACAATGGGAAACCTAAAAAGGTGAGTCGAGTGGAGCTGGTACCACGTGGTGGGAAAACGCCATATATGTCTCCTCTGGTCCCAAAATGATCTTTCACCATCGCTGCTGTCCCTCTCAGATATCAGCTGACGGGACCACGGTGGGGGGGGGTACAACGTTTAATGAGTTGACATTTTAATGACATTAAGCTTTGTCAAACACAAAAACACATGAAAAAACAATCAAAACATTTACAACATTTTAGGATCCGGAGCCTTTAGAACTAAGCAACGTTTTGTGACCAAAATGCATCAAAATAAACATGTCTTTTATAAAGCATATTAATGTTGTTTTCTTTCTCTTATCCTCTTAATCATCATGTGACCCTTCGAGGGGTCTGGTTCCTCAGGTTGAGAACCACTGATTTACAAACGTGTGTGTGTGTGTGTGTATGTGTTTGTGTGTGTGTATGTGTTTGTCTGTGTGTGTGTGTATGTGTTTGTCTGTGTGTGTGTGTATGTGTTTGTCTGTGTGTGTGTGTATGTTTGTCTGTGTGTGTGTGTGTGTGTGTGTGTGTGTGTGTGTCTGTCTGTCTGTCTGTCTGTCTGTCTGTCTGTCTGTGTGTGTGTGTGTTTGTCTGTGTGTGTGTTTGTCTGTCTGTGTGTGTATGTGTTTGTCTGTGTGTGTGTGTATGTGTTTGTCTGTGTGTGTGTGTATGTGTTTGTCTGTGTGTGTGTGTATGTGTTTGTCTGTGTGTGTGTGTATGTGTTTGTCTGTGTGTGTGTGTGTGTGTGTGTGTGTGTGTGTGTGTGTGTGTGTGTGTATGTGTGTGTGTGTGTGTGTGTGTGTGTGTGTTTGTCTGTGTGTGTGTGTTTTTTGAACTGAAGTGGTGGATATCACAGTTTTGTTACCCTTTAACTTTAAAACCAGAAGTCAATAATGTTGAGATATGTTTTAATATACTTTTAGTGGAGCTGCAATTATATCTTTTTCTAAGCCACAAAAGCAAACAAGCATAAAACATGGAAATGATTCAGTTGGATTTAAGAATAAGTATTTTGAATGGAAACGTAAAGAAGTTCTGTCAATGCTCTGTCCTTTAAGGCCCTGACCCACCAACCCCATAATCAGCCGTCTGACAGTCTGGTGAGGTCGTGACTCGAGTCTGGTCGGTGTGTTCGTGCCGTCGTCCATCGGAGGAGCCATCAGCGTTAATTTTGACTGATTTGACGTGCTCAGTCAGAGACGGGGCAGTCAGGACTCACCAGGAAACGGGGAGCAGGATGAGCGTGACTAGAGTCTCTCAACATCTGACATTAATCTGATAAACTGACCTTTGTTGATCTGAAATGAAGACAGATTCAGCAGCTGCACGGCCTGTTTCTCTCTTCAGATGTTTCCAGAAACACGTTACGGTGAACTATTTTAGGACAATATGAGATCATATTCTGAACGAGACGCCATTGTCGGTCAGCTGACCCAGACCCACGTGACACGTTCATCATTTCTGGTTTTCATTTTTTGTATTACGTCTCGTGCACGTGCAGAACGTACGCTCAAGTCGGCGTCTCTTCGGTGTGTTCTGAGGAACTTTTTGGGTTACTGCTGACGGTCGGCCGTCTGGTTGGTGTGTCGGGGCGTTAACATGCTGTGACTAATCATCAGCATTCATCTGCTGTCAGTCATCTATTCTTCTCCCTTCTTTGGCAGTTGAGTTAGTAATTACGTGTCACTCTGTTCTTTTATCGTTGCTTAAAATGATTGAAAAGTTTAGATAAAACAAATGTCACACGTAAGAAATATTAGACCAAATGTATTTTTTTAAGGTAATTCTTTTGGGCATTTCCGGCCTCTATTTTGACAGGACAGATGAAGACATGAAAGGGGAGAGAGGGGGAACGAGATGCAGCCTTCGTCCAATCAGCTGCTCCCTCGTACGCTCAAGTCGGCGTCTCTTCGGTGTGTTCTGAGACACTTGTTGGACCTCGGGGAGACTGATCAGTCCGACTGACTCTCCTCCTGACGGTCGGCGTCTGGTCGGTGGGTCGGAGCCTTTGGATGGCAGCAGAGAATAAAAACATGACAAGAAAAAGACTTAACTACAGTGACAGGAGCATGAATATCGCCTACAGTAATGCTAATTATACTTCACTTGTTTGAAGATTCTGCGTTTGTATTAAAATACAAAAACGAAATCATCAAAATATTATTTACAAATACAGTGAGTTTCATTTGGACATTTACATAATGGCTGCGGTGTTGAAGTGTAAGCTGTTTGATTTAAATTTGAGGGTATTTAAAGTATAAGGCTGGCGATCTTCTATATTTATATTTATATCTAGGGCTGCGTATCGGATATTTCAGTTTAAATACCAATTTATCTTGAATATGAAAGGGATTCTCAGAGAACTAACGCTGTCAATTGTACAAGGGACCCTCTAAGCTGCTGCATTATTTAAGTGCCCATATTATGAAAAAAATCACTTTTTCTGGGATTTGGGGAGTTCTTTTGTGTCTCTGGTGCTTCCACACGCATACACACTTACAGACTGTAACGGCCGCTGATAGGACCGACAAGTCACGGAGCTCCGTAGCCGGCGGTCGTCTAATTTCGTAGCATATCATACGAGTTTTTGTGCATAACTTTTCGTTGGATATCGTAGGAACCCGTTCGTGAGAATGCCTTGAGCCCGTCCAGCTTTGTTCCGTCTCAGACGTCATGGATCGGGTTCTGCCTCGACGCGAAGGCTCTTCTATGAGCAGGCATCTCGTTGGCGTAGATCACGAGTTTCCCAAAGTCGTCCGCTCTGCTCATGGGGCTGTAATCCATAGAGACCCCAGAGTCTGCGACCGCCATGTAGGCGTACCCCGGGCCTTTGGGCATCCAGGCTTGGCCCGGGTACTCAAAGCTCGACTGCGACGAAAGGCGACCCGACCCAGAGCTCTGCTGCACGGACCCCAGGTCGGAGTGAGATTCACACAGCGCTGTTTTTCTGGAGGCAAAGAGCGCCTGAAGGGGCAAGGCTTCCTCGAGAACGTCACCAAGGTGTTGGTCTCCGCTGTGGTTGTTGGCGCTGAGCGTGACGTAGGCGTCTTGAGACTCGAGCAGCGAGGACTGGGAGCCGGGCGCGGGGTTCTGCTGGAGGGCCCGTAAGCGGTCCATCAGCCAGGAGTCGTGAGGTGCTGCTCTCCATCGCTCCGTCAGAGCGGAATCGCCACTTTCCAACGGCTCTCTGTCGTCCGACGCGGTCTTTATAGCCTTGTCCTCGCCGCTGCCTGTCGTCAGAGCTCTGGAGGTTTTGGGAGGCAGAGGCGGGCAAGGGCTGAGCTCGGACAAGACTTCCAGAGGAGAAGGACATTCCTCTGAGTAGAAGAAAGCTGGACTCAACCATGCGCCTCCGTTGGTCTGTCCTAACCACTCCTGTACAAAGACACAACAAAGGATTGAGAGGATTTTCTCTGTAAAAATGTCTCATCCCACAGGACTAGTGTTAGGACTTCATGTGATTTATCACCCACGTATGTCGTCAAAACGTTGCTTTATAATAGACCTCAACGGTCCCGCCCACAGCCGACTCCAGAAGTCAAAATCCCATTCATTTTCTGAAGTCTCTTTTATATAGACCTTAGTGGTCCCCTAATACTGTATCTGAAGTCTCTTTTATATAGACCTTAGTGGTCCCCTAATACTGTATCTGAAGTCTCTTTATATAGACCTTAGTGGTCCCCTAATACTGTATCTGAAGTCTCTTTATATAGACCTTAGTGGTCCCCTAATACTGTATCTGAAGTCTCTTTATATAGATCTTAGTGGTCCCCTAATACTGTATCTGAAGTCTCTTTATATAGACCTTAGTGGTCCCCTAATACTGTATCTGAAGTCTCTTTATATAGACCTTAGTGGTCCCGTAATACTGTAAAAATAAAGGTCTGAGGTACTTTCCTGGTAAAAAGTTAAAAAGCCTTTATTTAGATGGCTATATAATTGTTAGTACGTCAGAATAGAGCGGAAGAAGAACTAGAGGTGTTGAAATTAATGGACGTGGACGACGCTGCATCACTAATCGGACGGGCCATAACCGATTATTTCTGTTTATAATGTAATGTCTGCCTAACAGCCTTTCTGTTGACATATTCTGGTATGTTTTGCACATTCAGGAAGTGCTGTAGTTTGATGCATCCAGTTTATTTAGTATTAGAGCTCTGCAGAATGTTCTGTTTGTGAAGCTTGATCCTATCCTCCTTTATCCTGTATGGCTTTAATAGAAAAATGTATTTGACGCATCGAGATATCGAATCCAATCGCTGACATGATAATCAGAATTGAATGATCCTCTAGGAAGAAGCCGTGTGTAGCAGCAGTCATACCTGGAAGTCCCCGCCGTAAACGGTGAAGAGGCCTCTGAACTTGCTGTCCGGAGTCGGAATAGTCGGCCAGACCTTCTTTATAACAAACCTGTCAAGAACACAGCTGTTTTAAATATCAGTTGACTAAATAAGTCCTCTTTTTCCATTAATCAGTAGAGAGAGATTCTCCCAGAGGCAGCCATTTGTTTTCTTTGTGGCTAGTAACTGAAATGTTGAAGTTAATCGATAATTAACTGTGCTGTGGGGAACGGGATTAAAGGACCATTCCGGCGCAAAATGAACCTAGGGGTTAATAACGTGTCCGAGTCGGCCGTTCTCTGGGATGTTTTCATGCTAATCCATGTGACCAGTTCTACCGCTAATTAGCTTATAAAGCTAGTCGTCGGGGCGGAGGCTAAAGTTAAAATAAATCTCTGTTTCCACCAGTCGAACGACGAACACCGCGCAACGTGAGCGGATATATTTTAATATATCATTCATGCATTTCCATGAAATTACATTTCACAAACGTCATTCCTATCGACCCATTGGGAAACCACGGACCACGGGAGATTTCAAGTGACAGTTCAGCTCACGTTGCACAGCGTTCGTGGTTCGACTGGTCGTGACGGTTTTCCCATAATGGCGCCTGCTTGTATACATGAACGCTACAGTCTTTATAAACTATCTTTTAATAAACTGTCTGAGCACTTACAACGTTCTCAGTGCTTGGGTTAACATGTAGGGACCTCATGATGCTACCGTTGGAGTGTGGTGATATTTTGAGTCTTGTTAGTGGGTTAGAATAGATAATATCTTAACTTTAGCCTCTGCCCTGACGACTAGCGTTATAAGCTAGTTAGCGGTTTGCGATGAAACTGGTCCCGTTAGATTAGCATGAAAACAGATCCCAGAGAACGGCCGACTCTTTAAATAAGTGTATTTTTGTAAGTTTTAAGTGTTATCAACAGCGAAAAGCAACGTGGGTGTTTCTCTACAGCGCTCTTCACAAGTAACATTAATGATCAGGTCGCTACTTTCATTAAATTTGGGTGATTTATTCAATTTCATAGCATAAAAAAAAAAAAGAAGATACAAAAACTTTGAAAAAAGTGACAAAAATGACAGAAAAAGCTTCAAAAACGCAGGAAAAATTCCACAAAAAATGTCAAAAGGCGCAGAAAAAAATCAATAAAAACTGTGAAAAGTGACAAAAAAACTTAAAAATGTTGACTCAGAAAAACTAAAAGTTGCATGGTCGACACATAGGGTTAAATAAGTAAATACGTTGTCCTTTTTTTTGCTTATTTGTGAACTCATTTTATAATTTTTGGTGTTTTTCTTTGTTTTATTTTGAAATGTCTAAAATAAAATGTCTTCATTCATTTATTGATGAATAAGTGATGCGTTCAGGTTATCTGACCTGCGGTGGGACAGGAGCATGCTGAGAGACAGCACGATGAGGATGAACGAGATGATCAGAGTCAGGGACATGATGAGGGCGTCCAGCTCTGGAGGAGGGAAATAATGAGGAATAATTCAATCAAATGTGATTACCGTCTCAAATCATTAACAGACACTGGCCCAATCCCCGACTCACGGACTCACGGACTTTGGTGCGCGTTCTCGCGAAATACATAAGGGATTAGGGGTTGTCCCAATGTTTGAGGACACACTTACCGAGCCCTTTCCGTGAGTCCGCATCGATGCAGACTTCACCAAAGGGAATTACCCACAGTTCAAAGCGTTGTGACGTTTACCACGGAGACCGTAGGGAAATCTGGGAATTACAAAAGGTCAACAACAGCACGACCACGACCACGGAGCAGACCAGCCTGCTGTTCAGCTCGGAAAACAAGAGGCTGAAAACGTGGAATCAGGCAGCCGTCTCCTGGGCCTTGGCCGAAAACTCCCAAACCAGCAAGCGTCGGCAACATCTTCGTTATAAAACGTCGCCAAGGTAACGTGAGATCTGGTGAAGTGCTGCCCCAATCCCAGTTCTACCTATCTGAGCCCATGTGGCCTCACACACTCCCTCACTCAGCACCTGAGATCAGTTAAGTCTGGGAGTCTTTAGTCCTCAGGGCTCACTTTGGGATTGGGCCATTATCTCGGAACAGTTTACAGATAGAGTAGGTTCGACTACGGTTCACCATATTGACAAAATGTGATATTGCGATTTCGATATTAATTTTGATATTTTTAAAAATATGTAAAATTACAAAAGTTACGGGAAAACGCATCAAAATAGATTCATAACAAATACAACACAAGGTTTATTTCAACTGACGGTCATATTGGACTGGTCCAACATGAATATATAAATAAATAAGGAGTCTACAGAACAGGACATGTTCTACTGGTTGGACAGTATAAATATATAAATAAGGACCATGTCTACAGAACAGGACATGTTCCGTTTTGTTGTTGCTATCTATTTCTTCACTCACACTGTCATATGTTGGTATATGCACACATGTGGTACGCTCCGAAATCAAAAGCTCATTTGATTAATTTTGTTATTTCAAATCGAAACAGCGACACCCCTAAATGTGTGAATGACGCTCACCTGCAGGCAGTGTTTCCATGGTGACCGGGTCACTCCAGGCACTCCAGTAGCCGTTGTAGCTGATCCCGTCCAGCTTTACACGGACTCGCAGCTTGTACTTTCTGTTTGGCTGCAGACCTCTCAGGATCAGCTCGGAGCTGGCTCGGACCAGCTCCACCTGCAGAACAGTCCTCCACTCATCAGTACCGGTCCACATGTGACCAGTGACGCACTGGGAGCAAAAAACGGCCCTGGCGTTTGCAACACACCGGCCCTATTGTTGTCAATAACCTAGCTTAGAAATGAGTTACTCTGCATCTTTCCACCTCGCCACAGTACCATCTAGAAATATCTGTGGCTTCATGCATAAAATAGCATATCAAAATTAACCAAAGACATTATCAGTAGTGGCCCATGGGGGGGGTGGGCCTTCTGGCATTTGCCCAAATTCCAGATGGCCAGTCAGTCACTGTCTGTGACCCAAACACTCAACATTTTTGCGCTATTTTCTACATATTTTTCCACTTTTTGTCTGGTTTCGGACGTTTTGGTGGGTTTTTTGTTGCTTTTTCCGACGTAGTAAAACCATGATGAATGGTGGCGCAGTCCCGCAATATTCTCACCTCATCATACAACATTTTGGTCGCCTAAAAAATGCCCTTTTCAGCATTCTGCCAACCAAGCTAGCTAGCTAGCTACTGCTAGCGTCAGCTGGTAACTTAAGGGAAAGTTTGACAATTTTCTGTTCAGAAGATCCACGTTTACCCACCGGTAAATATCTGCCGGATGACTCGCTTCAGAAGAGTTGAAAATCGGCAATGTTTTCCCTCTTTAGCGTTTAGCTTAGCACAGCGCCATAGTAACCATAAACAACTCTAGTTTGGCCACGTCATCCTCCCAGCTCCACCCTCTCGTCAAAAATTGTCACCCAGAAAAAAAATAAAATAAATAGTGATGCACGTATCGCCAAACCCGAGGCCTTAAAGCAACACTAGAGAACTTTTTATAATGTTTCCAAAATGGTTTCAGTGGTTCATCAACTCCTAACAGGTGAACAGCACCGCTGCATTCACTACATGGCTCTCTACCGACTGTAACCGCACTATGCTAGTTTGCCAGATCAGCTACAATGGGACAATTCCCCTTCCAACCTTTAGGGGGACCGAAGACGAAAGGTTCTTTTAAGGTCGAGAGCCCCCAACCAGACGCCGACCGTCAGCAGTAAAGCCAGTGGGACTGATCAGTCTCCCCGAGTCGGTCCAAAAAGTTCCTCAGAACACCGAAGAGACGAGACGTAATACGTCTCCATAACAGCAGGCGGCGCTCATCTGGATTGTCGCCCAAAAAATGAAAACCGGCAGCTGATTGGACGAACGCGTCACGTGGGTCTGGTTTCTCCAGAAACTCAAAGCCAGACTGTCATGGCGTCTCGTTCAGAACACGATCTCATATTGTCCTAAAATAGTTCACCGTAACGTGTTTCTGGAAACATCTGAAGAGAGAAACAGGCCGTGCAGCTGCTGAATCTGTCTTCATTTCAGATCAACAAAGGTCAGTTTAGAAGATTAATGTCAGATGTTGAGAGACTCTAGTCACGCTCATCCTGCTCCCCGTTTCCTGGTTAGCTCTCCACCAATCAGATGGCTCATTGAGTCTGACTGCCAGCAGTGCCCACCCCCCCGATTATACATGTCAAATCAGCCCAAATGAAGGCCGACGGCCCCTCGGACGGACGACGGCACGAACACACCGACCAGACTGGAGTCACGACCTCCCAGACTGTCAGACGGCTGATTATGGTCCTTGTGTGTCTGGGCCTTTGTGTTGCTTTAAAGCGGCAGCCAACAAACCAATGTTTTTAATAAGGTCATACCTGCCCCACGTGGCTGTCGTCGTCCATCGTGTAGCTGACCTCGTACATCATGCTGTCGTCCATGTACTTGAGAGGGGGGGGCACCCAGCTGACGTTCAGCTGGTCTCGCTGAGCCGTCCGGCTCACCGTCACGTTAGCTGGAGGGTCCAGAAGAACTGCCGAGCAGAAAGACATGAGGCAGCTTGTGAGGGAAGGTGTGAAACACTCGGAAACAAGCTCCAGCTTTACATATCCTGATTAGGGCTGAAACTAGCCATTAGTCGATTAATGTGGGGATTACTTTCACCTTGCATTAAGGCCCTGTTTACATGAATACGCTCGCAGGTGAAAACGACAAAATATCTTATCAGATGTGCCTTTCATTAAGACGGTGGCGGCATTTTTGGGGCTTAAAGACGCAAAAAAGTGAAACCACCCTCCAGAGTGGAAATCTTAAAAACGCTTCACTGTCGCGTTCCCGTCTAACGGGTCAAAACACACTGTACGTGTGTGTGTGTGTGTGTGTGTGTGTGTGTGTGTGTTCGCCGCATGTGTATGTGTATGTGTGTGTGTGTGTGTGTATGTGTATGTGTGTGTGTGTGTGTGTGTGTGTGTGTGCCGCGTGTGTGTGTGTGTGTGTGTGTGTGCACATTGTTTGGAGCAATACCTCCACCTCCTCGTCTGTCCAGACTAAATTGTCAGCTTTTTTGTTTGCTTCGTGCTACCAGGGAGAGAAGTAGGAGGAAGGTTCTACTCAGACGTGCTGTCTTGGTGGAGTTGTGTGGCAGTGCATCACACCACCACCTAGCCGCCTGCTGTGCATACTACATCACATTTCACACACTTTTGCGTCACCATATGCACTCAGATTTCCCCCCCAAAACGCTGGTCTAAACGCGGAATAAAAAGTGAGAACGTGAGCCACTTTTGCATTTTCTCTTCAGATCATTTTTGTCTAAACACAGCCCAAGTTTATTTAAATTGGTCCGGGCTAAGCCCCGAACCTCCTCAAATCCTAGAAACGCCCCTGCTCAAAGATATTCAGTCACAGAGGAGAGAAGAAACTAGAACATAATCACATTTAGGAAGCTGCGATCAGAGAACACAAACAACATTGATGAGAGCTGTGAGAACCAAAATAGTTAACTGAAGACATTAAAACACTCGGTCCTGAGGGGAAACTGCAGATTTGGGAGTTTGGGAGTTTGCCACTTCAAGTGCCTGCTTTCATATACAAATATGTGATCAATTGTTAATATAAAGTGTAACATAAAGAAAACAGCTTTAAAACAGGAAATATGAGGAATTTAAGAGGCTATGAAAAGGATCACACACATTTGTATACAAACCTTTCAAAACTAAAGCTGTTTAGTGAAATCAGTGGCACAGTTTGCAGTAAAATAACTCACAGAAAAGCTCGATGAGAAGGCTGCGATTGTGGATCAGTGTTCCCAATCGATGAACTTTTATGTCCATTTGGACAAACATCTGCGATTCGTTCAGCCGGCAGACGAACAGCCTCTTCCCGCCGGCGGCAGGCAGGGCTCTCAGCGGACACCGGCTGCTGTTTTCATTCCTGCTCGGGACAGAGGAGACAGTTAGCAGGCTGCCAAGGCTGTTTCATTCACTTTAAACAATACAGATGATGCTGAGTCATTAATAAATTAGTCATGACAAAAAATTATTATAACCGATGTATTATTCGATCAGTCCGCTAGCTTTTTGGATAGCTAGTTAGCTAGCTTGTTTGGTAGCTTGTCGGATAGATAGTTAGTTACCTAGCTTGTTTGGTCACTTGATGGATGGTTAGTTACCTAGCTTGTTGGATAGTTACCTAGCTTGTTGGATGGTTAGTTACCTAGCTTGTTGGAGGGTTAGTTACCTAGCTTGTTGGATGGTTAGTTACCTAGCTTGTTGGAGGGTTAGTTACCTAGCTTGTTGGATGGTTAGTTACCTAGCTTGTTGGAGGGTTAGTTACCTAGCTTGTTGGAGGGTTGGTTAGTTACCTAGCTTGTTGGAGGGTTAGTTACCTAGCTTGTTGGATGGTTAGTTACCTAGCTTGTTAGCTTGTTGGATGGTTAGTTACCTAGCTTGTTGGATGGTTAGTTACCTAGCTTGTTGGATAGTTAGTTACCTAGCTTGTTGGATGGTTAGTTACCTAGCTTGTTGGATGGTTAGTTAGCTAGCTTGTTGGATAGTTAGTTAGCTAGCTTGTTGGATGGTTAGTTACCTAGCTTGTTGGATAGTTAGTTAGCTAGCTTGTTGGATAGTTAGTTAGCTAGCTTGTTGGATGGTTAGTTACCTAGCTTGTTGGATGGTTAGTTAGTTAGCTAGCTTGTTGGATGGTTAGTTACCTAGCTTGTTGGATAGTTAGTTACCTAGCTTGTTGGATGGTTAGTTAGCTAGCTTGTTAGATAGTTAGTTAGCTAGCTTGTTTTGTAGCTTGTTTAATAGCTTGTTAGATAGTTAGTTAGCTAGCTTGTTTTGTAGCTTGTTTAATAGCTTGTTAGATAGTTAGTTACCTAGCTTGTTGGATGGTTAGTTAGCTAGCTTGTTGGATAGTTAGTTAGCTAGCTTGTTAGATAGTTAGTTAGCTAGCTTGTTTTGTAGCTTGTTTAATAGCTTGTTAGATAGTTAGTTAGCTAGCTTGTTAGATAGTTAGCTAGCTTGTTAGATAGTTAGCTAGCTTGTTTTGTAGCTTGTTTAATAGCTTGTTAGATAGTTAGCTAGCTTGTTAGATAGTTAGCTAGCTTGTTTTGTAGCTTGTTTAATAGCTTGTTAGATAGTTAGTTAGCTAGCTTGCTAATTCCACCCACAGTGCTCTCTAATGCTACACTAATTACAGAAAAGCCGAACAAAGTTGTATATCTGGCGATAGAGTTGTGCTCGTCTACGCTGTGAATGAGTGTGTGAATGAAACATTAAGTTGTTACATTTTACTATTTTTCTGGCCGGCCGGCTAGTTTTCTTGCTAAGTTCTCAGTTCATCCTCATCTGTATTAGAGGAAATGTTTGGGAATAGAATAGCCTTGCAGCCTACTGTCTGGAGTTCAACATTTATACATATCCTATCGTATAATTACAATTATTTGTGTCCCCTTTAAAAAGTTTATCCCCCCCCCTCCAACTGTTAGATGAAATTTAGGCTCATGCCTATTTGTAACCTGTTGGTTCCAATAGAAAAAGAGAAAAATGAAGTATAAGAAGGACAGCTCGGAGCTACAGTATTGTTGTTATACACTGGTACTACTTACTGGTAGGTGTATGTGAAAGAGTACTGGTCCACGGAGCCGGCCCTCTCCTCATCTTCCTCCCAGAAGCACGTGAAGTCCTTCCTGCCTTCAGCGAAGCACTTTGGGTTTTGTGGCTCCCCTCTCAGCAGCATAGACACTAAGAAAGGTGAAGTTAAGAAGCAACAGAGAGAAGAAATGGGAGAAGACAAAGGCCAAAAGTTTTTTGCTTTCAGTTCAGTCACTTTATTATCCCAGACGGGAAACTTCATTTGCAGTCAGGAGTGCAAGAAACAAACACATGTACGAGCCTACAATGAAAAGACAACAATACAATAAACTTAAGTAAAAAAATGTTTCAACCTAATTTCACACAATACTACAGCAGCGATCTCTACAAAATTCTAAATAACGTGTTAATTAATCCAATTTATTGAACAGGGACTTGCTATTGCTCGAGAACTGGGATACTCTGAATCTACGACCAAAGGAGAGAGTTTCAAAGTGAGGAGGAGGATTTTGTTATTGTTACGTGGCGTATCAGAATCAGCTTTGATGGCCAAGTATGGCGGTGATGGAGCAGTGGATATGACCCGTTGCCTTTGGCCTGGGAGATCTGGGTTCAATTCCCACTGTGATACATCAACCAACGTGTCCCTGAGCAAGGCACTTAACCCCTAGTGGCTCAAGAGGAGTGCGACCTCTGACATATATAGCAATAGTAAGTCGCTTTGGATGAAAGCGTCAGCTAAATGACATGTGATGTGATGTAAGTCTGAACCCGTACTGGCGATGTGACTCTGGCTCACAGTACACACATAGAAACAGATTGACGGCTATAAACAAGGATAACAAAGATGAACGAGGTGAACATGTAGAGCTGCAACAATTAGTCAACTAGACAGAAAAATCATTGCCAAATATTTTGATGATCAATTAATCGTTTAAGTAATTTTTCATGCAAAAATGTATGTTTTCAGCCTCTCAAATATGGAGATGTCCTGCTCTTTTCTGTTTAATATTATATTAAACTGAATATATTTGGGTTTTTTAGACTGACATAAGACACTTAAAGACATCAGCTTGGACTTTGATAAACTGCGATGAACATTTTTCACTATTTTCTGACATTTTCTGGACCAAACGATTAATCGAATAACGAAACAATTGCAGACCTATGTGTAACTAAAGAGAGAATTCTGATGTTATGTTTAAATGTAATTTAAAACTTTCTATTCTGCTGTCACTACAGGTAACAATAAAAACATTTTTGTCTTACCTTTTTTCTCGAAATCTCGCGCGCCCTGGACGATGGAAGCTTTCCACACGGCGCACAGTATCACCCAACCCGCCACCAACCTGCTCAGGTGTCCGCATTTCATCCTTCTGGGTTGTCTGTGAGCAGAAAGCCTTTTAACCTTCTGTTGCCCGCCGGCATAACTAGACAACAAGCTGGCTGGAACGCGTCTGCTGCAGCTCTGAACGAGGAGAGGCTGCTTTTTAGTTTAGATAGCACGGATAGCGCAGCGCGGTTACGCGCCTGCTAGTGAGCGATAAGAAGAAGGTGTGCGTGTGCGTGTGTGTGTGGAGCCGAGCTGTTTACTTTCTGTAAAAGTTAGGGAAGGAGAGGTGGGGCAAAAAAACGTTTTACTCTCTTGTTGATGGGCGGGAATCACGCGCTCATTGATGTTTACAACTTGTTTGTGCTGCTGCAGAGAGGAAGGGTGACGTTACGTGCGTAAAAGCGCGCAAACGTAGGTAGGCAGCGGTGTAGTCTACGTGATCCGCAGGTATGCGCAGTATGCGCACTAAGAAAGCTCCAGGATTTCCATACACCCGCTTAAAAATGCCCAATGACCCACAACAACATACCTTCCATTATATTTTTGATATATTTTGAATTGTCATCTGTGCATATCGCCTTTATACCCCCCCCCCCGAGCTCCTCTCTACGCAAACAGAGCCTTCTTATACAGCAGCAGTCAATGTGGTGCATACAGCAAAAAATACGTGGAATAAATATGATTTACAGTGTATTTTTGTTCAATTTAAAGCATTTGGAGAAAAATTGAAAAAATGTTGGAAAAACGTGAAAAAAAACGCACATTAAAAAGTGACAAAAACGTCGGAAGGAGACCAAACGTTAAAAAAAGAAGTTTGGATTTGAAATTGTGACCCAGAAAAACAAAGAGTTGCTGTCGACGGTAGGACAACACCAGGTTACCACGTTACCACATTACCAGGTTACCACGTTAACACATTACCAGGTTACCACATTACCAGGTTACCACGTTACCACGTTACCACATTAACAGGTTACCACGTTACCACATTAACAGGTTACCACGTTAACAGGTTACCACATTAACAGGTTACCACGTTACCAGGTTAACAGATTCAGCACTTTGGAGAAAACATTCAGAGCTCCACAGCCCCCCCTCGCTCCCTATTGGCCCCGGGCCAGGCTAATCCCTGCATGTGCCCAAAGTAACGGAAACCACAGAGTACTCTCACACACACAGACACACACACACACACACACACACACACACAGCAAACGGTTTCTTATCTACTTACTGCACCCACATGTTTTTCTTCGTTTGACCAGCTTTATCAGCTCTGCAGACACTCTTGTTTCTTCACCCGTGATAAGCGACCCGCCCCCCCCCCCCGGGGGGCTGTGCTGCCCCCCCCCGTCAGTTTAAGGACACCTCAGCGCCTCTTTGCGTCACCTGATCCCAGCATGATGTAAAGACAAGCTGCATTTCACTCACATTACGACATTCAGCTACAGGGGGAAGAAGTATTCAGATCCTTCACTCAAGTACTAATACCACACTGTACACATACTCGGTTACAAGTTCCAGTCCTGCAGAGAAAATGTTCCTTCAGTAAAAGTGTGTATCAGGAGAATGTAGCTAAAGGGTTAAAACATTGTAGAAAGTGTAGAGGATCCAGAAAGTTGTGTGTTTAATGGTCTACACACACAAACTACTTAAACAAATCAAGCAACCAATCATGACTTTTTACCGTCTCACAGCGTGAATATGCAAACTCTGGTCGATTGGCAATTTCTAGTCTGTCATGTCCAGACCCTCCTCCACAGAGCTGTGGAGGAGGGTCTGTCCTGTGGAGGAGGGTCTGTCATGTCTTTATTGACAGGACAGCTGAAGACATGAAAGAGGAGGGGGGGGAATGACATGCAGCAAACCCGCGGCCCGCTGGGTTGAGGAGTAAACCTTTATATATGGGGCGCCTGCTCTACCAACTGAGCTATCCGGGCACCCTATTGGCATTTCTTTAAACCAATCACATCGTGGGACGGAGCCACGGTGCCTCTGTTAAATAGT
Source organism: Sander vitreus (assembly GCF_031162955.1). Classification (NCBI taxonomy): domain Eukaryota; kingdom Metazoa; phylum Chordata; class Actinopteri; order Perciformes; family Percidae; genus Sander; species Sander vitreus. The sequence continues at coordinate 29,169,936 of NC_135869.1, read as the reverse complement.
CTCAGGAAGGAGCTTGTTTTGGTGGAACATGTGGACGTTAAAAGTTGTTTTAGTCGTGCAACAGAAAACTCGCTAGCTGTCTGGATTTACCCTGCAGAGATCTGAGGAGCAGTTAACCATAGTCCTCACACATCCACCGGAGGTTAGAACGCCAACACAGAGACAGAGGACGGGGACGTTCATCCGGCATAAATGAAGGACATCCTGCAGAATTTGAGACCGGAGCACCGGAGCAATCCCAGAAGTGGAACATCGTGGATAGAGACTAGGGAATTTCTGAGTCTCAAAGACAGTAAATCTGCCAAATTCTGCTTGGAGTGTTGCGTAACTGCAGTTTGAAAACAGTTTCCTGTCTTTTTGGTTTGGACAACAACTAGGCGGGCCTTGAGGTCGACGCGTGTGCTCTAGGCCGTTTAAAAACTGCATCTCAAAGCCAAAGTATCTATTAGTCTCCCTAAGGAGAGATTGGTTTTGGACACTGAGAAATCGCTGCAAGAGTTACAACAGAGACAGACAACAAGCACAGGGTTCAAACAGTTACAGGACAAATGTACAGTGAACATTCAGGCTACTCAAAGAGCTGTGCAAATGACCATTTTCTATACTTGTGCAACGTAGGAAAGCATTTTTGCACACCTCCTTTGTCGGGCAGGTGCGTACGATATGATCAAAGTAGCAGACCAGAAGCTTAGAAAAAGTCCCGCATACTGACCATTACGCAAGCAATAATCTGTTTAGAAAAATACCTTCTTCCTTCCTGCATTGTGCTGTTCTCTCATACATGCCTTACAAACCCTCATTCCTACTTCCATAAGCTCCCATGCATTCAGTCATAAACAATCATTCATCCATTCATATCCATACATACATCCAGTCACAGATAGACATCTGGATTCATTTAAAAACATCTCCACTGGTTGTAATCTTTACACGTTTGGTTTTCTAACAGACTGACGGTGCATCGTTCCAGCCCTAGCTCTTTAAACTCCGTCGACCCCTCACGTCGTTCTCAGCCCGTTTAGTGAACGCTGACCTCCAGATGCTGAGTGTCTGTACGGAGAAGGCGAGGAGGAAAGCCGTCTGCTGGAGGTCGGTGGCAGCGTGTGGTTTGTCTGCTTCTTCAGATAACAGGTGGAGGAAAGAGAAGTGAGCTGATGTCATAAATTATGTCTAACGAAACTAAAAGACAACAATGTGCACGCTCACCCTTTCTGTAATAATTATATTCTTTATTTTCATATACACATTTCAATAATTCATTATTGTTTCTAAGATGCAGTTTTTCACGCTTCCATCCAACAGTCAGAATCTAAAACATCCAATCACCTGATCCGTAGGGCTGCCCCCCCATCACCTGATCCGTACGGCTGCCCCCCCATCACCTGATCCGTACGGCTGCCCCCCCAATCATCACCTGATCCGTACGGCTGCCCCCCCTCATCACCTGATCCGTACGGCTGCCCCCCCATCACCTGATCCGTAGGGCTGCCCCCCATCACCTGATCCGTACGGCTGCCCCCCATCATCACCTGATCCGTACGCCTGCCCCCCCAATCACCTGATCCGTACGGCTGCCCCCCCAATCACCTGATCCGTACGGCTGCCCCCCCAATCACCTGATCCGTACGGCTGCCCCCCCATCACCTGATCCGTAGGGCTGCTTGTTTTGGTGGAACATGTGGACGTTAAAAGTAGTTTTAGTCGTGCAACAGAAAACTCAGATTGGACAGATAGTCTAGCTAGCTGTCTGGATTTACCCTGCAGAGATCTGAGGAGCAGTTAACCATAGTCCTCACAAATCAGCCGGAGGTTAGAACGCCCAACACAGAGACAGAGGAAGGGGACGGACATCTGGCTGAAAAGAGGGACATCTGGAGGAATTTCCGGCGTTCAGATGCACCAATCAGGGCCAGGGGGGTGTCTAACTGATCAGATGGACCAATCAGGGCAAGGGGGGGTGTCTAACTGCGTGTCAATCACTGCTCATGCACACACATTCATTTTCCCTTGTGGGGGGGAGGGGCTTAGGAGACCGTTTTGGGCTTTAGCAGAAAGGGGGGAGGGGCTGAGAAGTTGTTGATGATAATTTTTCTTGGCTAAGTCCTGGATCCTCACAGTCCGACCTCCAGCACCTTTAAATCAACTCACAGATCAGAGTGTCAGTCGACTAAGACTTTCTTCAACTCGAGGACAGCCCTACTGATCTCCCCTCTTTCAGAAAGCAAATCAGGATTCAACACATGAAGACAAATGTAAGACAGAAAGAACTAAGCCCGGACTACCAGCTCTGGATGCTACAGACTTATTTGTACAAAAGCGTCAGAGTCAGTAGCATTTCAACATGGCAGATACCGGACAACGTGGATCAACATTCAACATCAGTGGACAGTTTAGCACATTCAATATGTATTCAAGCTGTTAGCTCCTTTAGTGAACCGATCACAGATATGTTCTGCTCCAAAGTCTCTTCATTCCATTTAAATACATCACAAACCTGCACACACGTTGAAATCTGTAGTGTTACGAGTCCTACACACTGCCAACACCCCCCCATCAACAGCTTTCATATGAAGAGACGTTGTGTACAACAATTCGTACGGTTTCCTACGAAACAGCAGCGACGGCCGGCTGGTCACATGACAGTTAAGATTAGCAGTCTTTAGAGTTAGATTTAGCCGAGAAAGGATGACGGTGGCCATTATCGTTTCCTTTTGTTGTGACTGCTTTCGTTTGCTTTTATATCTCTGACTGTAAGATTGAACTAAATATGTTTTGTTATATGCACAAAAAACTAAATAAAGATTGAAGTAAATAAAACAACAAAAGGTGACTGTGAGCCAGGGTACGGAGCTCCGTGAGATTACACCGGCGTCAGCGGCCGTTACACAGCGCCTGTGGCGTGAGCGTGTCAGCTGCGTGGCGTGTCCGTTTATATTTGGGCTCCCATGGTAACAGGTCAGAGCGTGCACACCGCCTGCGTGACACGCACGTCTCCGCAATGTGTGAATGCTAGAAATAGAACCGACGCCTATTTTTCACGCCACACGCCAGCGTGTTGGAAGCGTCTCCAGACAACATAGAATATAAAAAGGATGTTTATATGTTATTATGACACTAATACATATTAATAAATGACATGTTGATGTTTGAAAGTCTCGAGGTTTTGATATAAATGTCATTTAAATATGTCACCTGTCAGTCCAGAAGGAAATATTCTGGAGTCTATTTCAACGTCAATCCTGCTGACGTTGTCTTTGCTGTAATCAGATCAGAATATATTTATGTTTATGTTTATGGGAAACATCCATGTGTCCAGACAAGACTAGCAGCAGCAGCAGCAGTCAGACACCTTTCTGGTGTTAAAGACATAGAAAACACCACGCAGCTGACACGCCAGCTGACATGCAACAGAAACGCCACGCTCACGCCACGCAGCCAGCGTTACAGTTGAGTTTAGCCGATAACAAGGTGAGCGTCATGCAGCGACGACAGATAAGAAAGATTGTGGTGAGGTTTAAAACAGTCCCGGGACACAAACATGTTTCCTGGTTCTCTGAGACAAGCAAAGGTAACTGGACCAGCTACAACTGGTATCATCATTCAGTTCTTCTCTCTCGGATGAGCTTCAACACATTCTGATTATAAAGCTAACATACAGGATAAAAAAGACGTACATTTTAATTGAATGACATCACATAATGTGCAATGATGATAAAACCTCATTTTATTACTAATCGTTATTATAACGAGAGGAGACAGTACAGTAACACGAGGTGACAACCAACAAACACTCTTTTAACCAGCTCACTGCTTCCATGATAGTGGCAAAAGCTGTTTCTCAGAGATGATTTACACACACACACACACACGTACGAATAGTAGGTCTAGCTTTTGCCGTGTGTGTGTGTGTTGTCATTATGAAAGTGTGTGTGAGAAAAGGCGTTGTAGAAAGAGAGGCACAGAGGGGTGAGTGAGGACACGCCATGAGGCAGTACACGTGTCACCAGTGTTAAGACTTCCTCACACGAGAGCAGAGCTCAGCGTTTAGCGCCCAGCTGTCTCAGCGTCAGTAGTGCTCAAGAAAAGCTTCTATGGACCCCATCACCATGGTTGTTTACAGTAACGTCCTACGTCCCTACAGTAAGGTTAACGGCACTGAGCTAACGGGGAAGAGGAACAGCTGGATATACTCCTATCTCCATCTAAATGCATGTTTGATGCTTTCATACGTCAACACTTTCACTAACGTTAGCTTGGAAAGCTAATTTACTCTTTGGGCCGCCCACCTGTGGGCTCCGAAGAGAACTTGATGGATTCATTCGTAGTGCACCTCGTTAAACTGTCGTAAAGAACCCCTCTGCCATCTAGTGGCTCTAATCTGTCACCGCTGAAAAGAAAAGAAGTTTAAATCAGAAGTCATAACGAATTGGGGATTTGGAGAACGTGACATCCTCTAATAGTCAATAAACGTAGTCCCCAAAAACGTTGTGCTCTACCTTTTAGCCTTACAAAGCTCAACATGTCCGTGTTTGAGACGTAAATCATTGCAAGTAGACTGCACAAAACTCAAAGCTAAGCACATGGACTGCATGATCTCAAACAAACAACGAAGGCCATAAGTACAGCCTCCCAAAACACGATTTGACATCACTTCTAGTTTTCTGCAGGAAATATTTGACTCAGAAAATGAAGCTGCTGAACATAGAGACAGTGAATGTAAAATGCTAACGTAGCAGGATTGGTTGAGGCCGTAGACTTTAGATCACTGCAGAGCTGATGGTTGGAAAAACAGAGAATGGAGCACCGTACCACACTGGGAGCGTTAGAAGCGGAGCGTTTTGCCTGGCCGACTCGAGCCCTTCCCTCCCTGTTGAACGCCCCCCCCCCCCGGCTCCATCAAAAGTAGACCTGGCCATATTTCTTTCAGGAGGGTGGAATAACAAGCATTGTCTCTAGTGGCCGTGATTACTGCTGGAGAGCAGCGCAGACGCATCCTGGTGGAATTTAGGGATGAAAGATGGGCCTGGGGGAGGAGAGGTTTCTGACAGCGCTGATGAGGATTATCGTAGCCTGCTGTCCTCTGGTTCATGATGGACAGCAGAGGGGAAGAGCTGCAGCACTTCACATGGCTGAGGCACAGAGAAGGAAGGTCTGTGTGTGTGTGTGTATCTGAGTGTGTGTGTCTGTCTGAGTGTGTGTGTGTGTGTGTGTGTGTGTATCTGAGTGTGTGTGTCTGAGTGTGTGTGTCTGTGTGTATCTGAGTGTGTGTGTGTGTGTGTGTGTGTGTGTGTGTGTGTGTGTGTGTGTGTCTGTGTGTATCTGAGTGTGTCTGTCTGTGTGTCTCTGAGTGTGTCTGTCTGTGTGTATCTGAGTGTGTGTGTCTGTGTGTGTGTGAGTGTGTGTGTGTGTGTGTGTGTGTGTGTGTGTGTGTGTGTGTGTGTGTGTGTGTGTATCTGAGTGTGTCTGTCTGTGTGTATCTGAGTGTGTGTGTGTGTGTGTGTGTGTGTGTGTGTGGCACATGATTCAGCAAGCACAGCCCCCGTGGCTCTCTGAGGGCGAGTCTTTAAGCTGGTTCCTGTGGTTGGTTACGAGGTTGATGTCTCCGTCCATGGTCTCGTTCATCTTCTCACAGATGACGTCCACCAGACGCTCAAACACCTGCTTCACGTTGATGTTGTCCATAGCGCTGGCCTCGAAGAACTGGAAACCTGAGCAAGAGCAACATCATTTCATTTACTGTGAACAAAAACAGTACATGTGTGCATCTTAAAATGCACAGATACTAGAGGGGGGAGGGGCTTAGGTAAAGCTGGGCAATATATGGATATTATATCGATATCATGATATGAGACTAGATATCATCTTAGATTTTGGATATGGTAATATCGTGATATGACATAAGTGTCTTTTCCTGGTTGTAGAGGCTGTATTACAGTAAAGTGATGTCATTGTCTGAACTTCCCAGACTGCTGTAACTGTTCTATTATTTACCTTTACCCACTTAGTTATTATATCCACATTATGATGATTATTCATCTAACATCTCATTGTGTGAATATTTTGTGAAAGCACCGATAGTCAACACTACAATATCGTTGTGGTATTCGAGGTATTTGGTGAAAAATATTGTGATATTTGACTTTCTGCTTATGGCCCAGCCCTAGCTGCCGTATAAACACAACCTCTCCAGAAACAACCTCTCTGGGTGCATTCATTCTCCCTTGTGGGGGGAGGGGCTTAGGAGACCGTTTTGGGCTTTAGCAGAAAGGGGGGAGGGACTGAGAAGTTGTCGATGTTCAAATTCTTTGGCTAAGTCCTGGATCCTCACAGTCCGACCTACAGCACCTTTAATCTTTCAGATTTGGGTCTGGGTTCCCAGGCTACAGAAACCCTGCCAAACAGTGTGAGTTAAAGAGTTTCCACCTAGCTCCTCTGCCAGCCTCTGGCTGTCCTCCGTGGGGACGACCCTATCGTCCTCCAGGTCACACTTGTTACCGACCAGGATCACCTGAGCGTTGTCCCACGAGTACGTCTTGATCTGCGTCGCCCTGTAGGACACACAAAGTTTCACAGTCAGGGTTAGGGTTGCAAAATTTTGGGAATTTTCTAAGTTGAAAACTTTGCATGGGAATTAATGGGAATAAACTGGATATGTTTAATATTTCTTGTTATAATACTGTTAGTCTATAACAGGGAACTTAAATGTAGTTGAAATAAAAACATCTTGCAGCATAACCTTGGTTAAAACAACCTGATTTAATGTAACTTCAGTTGAATGTCCTCCCTATATTCATCAATGACACACACAGTCATCAGCAGAGGCTACTACATACTGGCCAATATGTAGGGGGGGTGTAATACATAACCCATTGCTATTATTAACTTGTGTGTTAATTGTATAGCCCACTAACCATAGTTAATGTTTCCAAAATTCCCCAGCCAAACTTTCCATGGAAAGTTTCCGCCCCTTTGCAACCCAAATACTTCCCACGCGAGGTCATCCAAATATGTTACATACATCACATTACATGTCATTTAGCTGAGCTTTTATCCAAAGAGACTTACAATGTCTATACATGTCAGAGGTCACACTCCTCTGGAGCAACTAGAGGTTAAGGGCCTTGCTCATGGACACATTGGTTGACGTATCGCAGTGGGAATCAAACCCAGGTCTCCCACACCAAAGGCACGTGTCATATCCACTGCTCCATCACCACCCACGTACCACATTTGGGGAAAAGCGGGGGAAATCTACTAGGTGTCTCGAGACATAAACCAAATGCAGAGGTGACAAATGTGTGTAGACTAAAGTTATAATGCTTCTGGTTTTTCAATAGGTTATTTATTAGTATTATTATTATTATTTAGACCTATAGGGTTGGGTATTGTTCGATACCGGTGCTATAATGATACTTTTAAAATGGGGCCGTGCCTAAACGGTGCCTGGACCGATACTTTTAAAAAGATTTTTAAAAAATATGTATATATTTAAAAAAGAAAAAAGGACAAAACGACAGTTGGCGACATTAAAGAACTTGTTCATTGGTAAGGCCATATGGTCAAAATTAAATGATTGATTAATAATGTAATCACTATAACTTATAACAATGACTTATTTCACCAGCAAATTGCTGGTAAACAACAAAAACAACCACCAGATGGAAAAGGGGTATTTTACAGTAACTTTGAATGCACCACGACGCTGGAGAGGCGAGTTTCAAGTGAACGCACCGTCTGTGATGATTTTCAGACAACGGCAGCTGCAGACTGTTACGTCCCGTTGGAGTCCTCTACAGGGAAATACATATGCCTCTAATGTCTGTTTCGGAGCATCAGAGGGCGGCGCTGGCATTTCAGTAGCACCAAAATGAGGCACGGAAATCCACGTTACTATTCGGTCCAGTAGATACTGGTTGTTAAGGTACCGGTGCCGTATAACACCGGGTTTCGGTATCCAACCCTAGACCTACATCAGGCCGATGCGAGAAAGTGAGAACTTAGTCGGACGCCTGTTCTGGGCTGCCAATAAACCCAATTTGTGCAATACATTAATAGCTTTGCGTGCAGTGACCCATTTATTTAATGACGGTGCATGCTCACCGTAGCATATACATTTACACATTATATATATATATGTGTGTGTGTGTGTGTGTGTGTAATCTGGAGCAGGAGAAGTTAACCCTCTCCTTGATGTCATGTTGTTGATGGAGAATGAGAACCAGGAAATGAGTCGGGGGGGAATGTAACGTTACCAAGCCACGGCCGAGCGGCGTGCGTCACCGTGACGTGTAGTTACATTTTTCAAGAGGTGACGTCAGGCTACAGCGTAGGGTCCGTGTCTCCACGTACGTAGCCACGGCGTTGATTTAACGGAGAAGCAAAAATCACGCTTGACCCCAGAACCCCTTGACCCCCCCATATTATATATTATATTTCACAACTGCGATTGTTTATAGATCTGACATTTCTTTTATAGCTCTTGACACAAACTACCATTATCTCCTGGAGTAAAATATGTCCGACTCACCAGTCCTGAACTGCGTTGAAGGATTCCTGGTTAGTGATGTCATACATGAGCAGGAAGCCCATGGCTCCTCTGTAGTACGCTGTGGTGATGGTACGATAACGCTCCTGCCCTGCTGTATCCTGCATGAACACACACACACACACACACACACACACACACACTTCAACTTTATTGTCATTGTGCAGAGTACGAGTACAAAGACAACAGTTTGCGTCCAACCAGAAGTGCAAAACAAATCAGAAAAGTGCAAAGTGATATACAAGTATAGACAGGTGGAGCATAGACAGGACAAGACATATAGTGCAGTGTAGACAGTACACACACACACACACACACACACACACACACACACACACACACACACACACACACACACACCAAAGTGTGCTCAAATATATTTCCATGACACAAAAAGAAACCACAAGGGGGCAGTATTGTCCAAACTATCAGAGCAGATCCTCCATTTAGATATAAGGGTGAGTAGCTAGTTCAGAAACATCTGGCCCAATGCAGATGTATGGAAGCAAACAAGAGACATAAGTATTTAAATATTAGCAGACACTGAATACCTAATATTTAAACATTTTACCTTAAAAACCATGTGTCTACATTTGTATTTCTCAATTCACTTCATTGAAATTAAAATATGAAATTTCTTGATTTGCAATTTCAGAAGCTGAATTTGAATATTTTTCATTATAAAATCAGAGCCAAACCGAAAAGAGACACAACAATATGTATTAATGTAATGATTAAATAAGGTAGTGTCTCCAAACTTACCTCAACTACAACTCGTCTCCTGCTAGTTGTACTACAGCACTTACTTTAAAAAATTAAGTATATTCCTATTTTTGAAAATATTGTTGCATCTCTTTTCGGTGTTGTAGTTTGCAGACGGTCCCTAAACACTCGTCTTATCGTCTCAACACCAGAACTAAACAGAGCTGGATTAACAACGTTCATGTCTTTCTGTCACATCTCCTGCAGTCAGATTCCCTGTGTTCCCTCAGAAGGAATCACTGCACATGGGGAGACACTTGGAACGACATCTCCAGCATGTTTAGAGGCTAAAACAGGTTTAAAACCTGCCCTGTTTCAGCCTCCTGGGTGCTAACGCTAGCAGGAGGAGAACACGGTGTAGGCAGCACTGATTGGTTTAGTTCTTCTCTACTGACAGCTCTCCACGTTTACACACAACAGAGCTACGGGGGGGAATCAACTGGAAGTCTCCTTTAAGCCAGTTGCTACCTAACAGTAGGCTAACGTTAACAACAGTGTAGTCCAGCGTAGCGTTAACTAGCGTCACACGCTGCAATGTTTCTGTTCCCTCTAACATCCGTTTCGGAGCATGAGAGCAGCGCAGACATTTTAAGTGGCATTGATATCCATGTTGCTATACTGTCCGGTAATTTAGGCACCGGTGTCCTATTAGGACTGTTCATTATAACAGTCGTTCATTATAATATCAAATCATCGTGGCCGGGTTGGTTCAGCGGGTAGAACAGGCGCACATATACTGAGAGGTTTATGCCTCGACGCAGAGGTCCAGGGTTTGAGTCCGACCTGTGATGATTGCCTGCATGTCCCCCCCTCTCTTCCCCTTTCACGTCTAGCTGTCCTGTCCATTAGAGGCGGAAATGCCCAGGAAAAAAACTCTGCCTCTCTCTGTAAAGACCGTCAAAGACAGGGCCATATACGTTAGTAATGTTTATATACATTTAAATAGACTGTCAGCCTTCATTATAAGACCCAAATGGCTTTTGCAGCTTCAGAAAGATTTCTTTTCATTTTTAGGGGCCAAAAATGTCTCTTTTGATAGTAAAGGTTGCCGATACCTCGGGGAAACACTGGAGGTTGTGTGTGATGTGTGATTTCAGCCGAGGGCTCAGAATAGTTGAGTGGTAGACCAGGTAGACTGATCGACCCCCCCCCACTCTCACGGTTACTTGGTAACCTGTCTGAAAGCTTCGTTTGCATCTGGGGCCTAAGGGTGTGTTTCTGTCGGATGTTTTCCTCACGCTGAGGAGGAGGAGAAGTGGGTTGTCCAGGTAACCAGAGGCCATCGAGAGTTATTAATGTTCCATTACAGCCCGACTGCTCGGCCAAAACGATCCATCTCACTTTAGAAAACGGAGGAGACAGAGGGCCGTCTATCAGAGACAGCAGAGGAAACAACTCTACACTTCTTATATTCTCCCCACAGTCAGACTCGGCTGTCTGTCAGGGGTTATGAAATATTCCAAGTTTATCCTTAAGCTACAACGTGGAAAAAAACCTGTATGAAAAACGGGAATATTCCAGCAGCCAGGGCTCCAAAAATACTAGAAAATAGCGAAAGAGGTGGCCGGGTTGCTTCAGTGGGTAGAGCAGGCGCACATATATTTAGAGGTTTGTGCCTCGACGCAGAGGTCCAGGGTTCGACTCCGACCTGTGATGATTTCCTGCATGTCCCCCCCCTTCTCACCTAGCTGTCCTGTCCATTAAAGGTGGAAAGCCCCTGTAGTGAAAAGTTTAATTAAAATACAGTTTGTAGCTTTAATTTTACATGAAATCTTGTGTATTTTTTGGCTTTTCGATGTTTAATAAAGGATGTTTACAACTGGAAAACAACATGTCTCGTTCTTGGCCAGCATGTCACTTCAACATACAGTTGTGTTCAAAATAATAGCAGTCCAACATCACTAACCTCATAAATCTAATGTTGTGGTAGAAGTGATATTTCTACATGGTAAATAATTTCCTAGTAGTGTTGTAGAGTCCTAGAAAACCACCAGACCCACCAGTCATGACATGATGCTGCTCATTCTGGGTAACTGAGTCTGTAATTGAGAGGGGCATGTTTAAAATAATAGCAGAGTTGTGTTCAGTTAGTGAGGTGATTGATTCTGAAGAAACAGGTGTCAGTTATGGCCCATATTTAAGGAAGGAAGGAAGCAAATGTTGTGCATGCTGGTTATAGTACATTTCACACTGAAATACTCAGCAAAATGGGTGGTTCCAGACATTGCTCTGAGGAACAGCAGACGTTGATTAAAAAGTTGATTGGAGAGGGGAAACATATAAAGTAGTAAAGAAAATGATAGGCTGCTCAGCCCAAATGATTTCAGATGCCTTGAAATGGCATCCAAAGCCTGAACGACGTGGGAAAACAACGGTCAACTACCATTCGAATGGATCGAAGAATAGCCAAAATGGCAAAGGCTCAACCAATGATCAGCTCCAGGAAAACCAAAGAAGACTTACAGTTACCTGAGAGTACTGTTAGGATCAGAAGAAGGCTATGTGAAGCTAAGCTATCAGCTAGAAGCCCCCGCAAAGTCCCACTGCTGAAAAAAAGACATGTACTGATAGGCTGAAATGTGCCAAAGGACACATTGACTGGCCAAAGGAGAAATGGAGCAACATTCAGTGGACTGATGAGAGCAGAATGGTTCTTTTTGGGTCTCGGGCCGCAGACAGTTTGTCCGACGACCCCCCATGCACTGAACTCAAGCCCCAGTACTGTGAAGAGAGTGAAGCATGGTGGTGCAAACATCATGTTATGGGATGTTTCTCATACTGTGGTGTTGGGCCTATTTATCACATACCAGGGATCATGGATCAGTTTCAATACATCAGAATACTTGAAGAGGTCATGTTGCCTTATGCTGAAGAGGAAATGCCTTTGAAATGGGTCTTTGAACAAGACAATGACCCAAAACACACCAGTAAGAGAGCAGAGACTGATGTTATGGAGCGGCCAGCCCAATCCCCAGACCTCAACCCCATAGAGAACGTGTGGGGTGACATCAGAAATGCTGTTTCTGAGGCTAACCCAGTACTGCAGAGGGATTGTGGGATGTAGCTCAATGGTCCTGGGCTGGAATACCTGTTCACAGGTGACTCCATGCAACACAGATGTGGAGCAGTTCTCAGAAATAATGGTTATGGAACTAAATATTAGTGCAGTGATTCAAAGTGAAGCCAACCCTCGAGACATGTTTCAGTTCATACAGTAAATGTTTGAGTTTGTAAAGAAAAATGCAAATACTGCGAACAGCCTAATATTCCTTTTTCTTCACTTTCTGTAAAGGTAGAACACAAACGTGATCAGTTTGGTCTTGTTTTGATGTGGAGATGAATGTTCAGCGTTCCCAATGCATTGATATTATGGAATTAAAAGCTATTCAGAGGATGTTGAGCATTAGCACTTTTTTAAACACACTGCTATTATTCTGAACACAACTGTACACTTAGGACCTTTCCCAACCCTAACTACGTGCCATCAGTCCCGACCCAGAGCGTCAAAAAGTGATGCGAACCAAGCGTAATGAAAGCTGTCGCCAAAGCTAATATCACCACGGATAAGATTACAGGGGAATTATTTGACAGCCCTCTGCGTCTGACTGAAAGGAGACTTTTTGTGGCAGTAACTAACGCCAAAGGCCCCTGACCAAGCGTGGTACTGTGTTGTTCATTCTGCATCGCTGCTGAATTCTGGGTCTGGTAATCGGAAATCTATCCAAATAGACGGTCTCCAGGGTTTCTATAATCAACCTCAGCCAGACAACAAAAGCTGCTCCCTCATGTGTTTACATACGATGACAGATAGGGAGGGTTTAAATCCGGCCTCGGCATATTCAGAGTCTCCAACGTCACCGGTACCGTGATCTTTAAACATGAGTCACCTGCGCACACACACACACACACACACACACACACACACACAGAGCAGACACACACACAGCGTGCGCACGACACACACACACACACACACACACACACACAGAGACAACACACACACACACACACACAAACACACACACACACACACACAGAGACAGACACACAAGCGCGCGCACACAGACACACACACAAGCGCGCGCGCACACACACACACACACAGAGAGACAACACACACACACACACACACACACAGAGACAGACACACAAGCGCACGCACGCACACACACACACACAAACAAACAAACAGACACAGAGAGAGAGACACACACACACACACACACACACAGAGAGACAACACACACAGACACACACACACACAGAGAGACAGACACACAAGCGCGCGCGCACACAGACACACAAGCGCGCGCGCACACGCACACACACACACACACACACACACACACACACACACACACACACACACACACAGAGACAACACACACAGAGACACACACACACACACACACACACACAGAGACAACACACAAGCGCACACACACACACACACACACACACACACACACACAGAGAGAGACAACACACAGAGACACACACACACACACACATGGATGTGTTAATACTAAGTGTGCGAAAGGTGTGTGTGTGTTTGCTCAAACATATTTCCATGACAAACAAAGGAGTTATGAAGACAGCATGTGTGCACAGTGTTAGAGCTGTGTGTGTTGGCCGTGTGAGGGCCATGTGGTGTGTTATCTGTTTCCATGACACACAAAGGGAGGCTGGCAGCGAGGGAGCATCAACCAGCGCTATTATACTCAACTCAAATGAAATAAGCAGTGAGAAATGTTTTGTAAACTAAATAAAAACCAGAACTTTCTAGTAAAACTAAACTGAAACTTTTTTTTTTTTTTTTTGTTTTTTTTTAAAAGAAAAGGTTTTAAGCACTCATCTTAGTTTAAAAAAACCGTTCCTAGAACATACCGTTCATACCGTTCCTAGAACATACCGTTCCTAGGACATACCGTTCCTAGAACATACCGTTCATACCGTTCCTAGAACATACCGTTCATAGAACATACCGTTCATAGGACATACCGTTCCTAGGACATACCGTTCCTAGGACATACCGTTCATACCGTTCCTAGGACATACCGTTCATACCGTTCCTAGAACATACCGTTCATAGGACATACCGTTCATACCGTTCCTAGAACATACCGTTCATAGAACATACCGTTCCTAGGACATACCGTTCATACCGTTCCTAGGACATACCGTTCCTAGGACATACCGTTCCTAGGACATACCGTTCCTAGGACATACCGTTCCTACCGTTCCTAGGACATACCGTTCATACCGTTCCTAGAACATACCGTTCCTAGGACATACCGTTCCTAGGACATACCGTTCCTAGGACATACCGTTCCTACCGTTCCTAGGACATACCGTTCATACCGTTCCTAGGACATACCGTTCATACCGTTCCTAGGACATACCGTTCCTAGGACATACCGTTCATACCGTTCCTAGAACATACCGTTCATAGGACATACCGTTCAGACCGTTCCTAGAACATACCGTTCCTAGGACATACCGTTCCTAGGACATACCGTTCATACCATTCCTAGAACATACCGTTCATACCGTTCCTAGGACATACCGTTCATACCATTCCTAGAACATACCGTTCCTAGGACATACCGTTCATACCGTTCCTAGAACCTACCGTTCATACCGTTCCTAGAACATACCGTTCATACCGTTCCTAGAACATACCGTTCATACCGTTCCTAGAACATACCGTTCATAGGACATACCGTTCATAGGACATACCGTTCATAGGACATACCGTTCATACCGTTCCTAGAACATACCGTTCCTAGGACATACCGTTCCTACCATTCCTAGAACATACCGTTCCTAGGACATACCGTTCATAGGACATACCATTCCTAGGACATACCGTTCATACCGTTCCTAGAACATACCGTTCCTAGGACATACCGTTCCTACCATTCCTAGAACATACCGTTCCTAGGACATACCGTTCATACCGTTCCTAGAACATACCGTTCCTAGGACATACCGTTCATACCGTTCCTAGGACATACCGTTCCTAGGACATACCATTCCTAGGACATACCATTCCTAGGACATACCATTCCTAGGACATACCGTTCATACCGTTCCTAGGACATACCGTTCCTAGGACATACCGTTCCTAGGACATACCGTTCCTAGGACATACCGTTCCTAGAACATACTGTTCATACCGTTCCTAGGACATACCGTTCCTAGGACATACCATTCCTAGGACATACCGTTCCTAGGACATACTGTTCATACCGTTCCTAGGACATACCGTTCCTACCGTTCCTAGGACATAACATTCCTAGAACATACTGTTCATACCGTTCCTAGGACATACCGTTCATACCGTTCCTAGGACATACCGTTCCTAGGACATACCGTTCATACCGTTCCTAGGACATACCGTTCATACCGTTCCTAGGACATACCGTTCCTACCGTTCCTAGGACATAACATTCCTAGAACATACCGTTCATACCGTTCCTAGGACATACCGTTCATAGGACATACCGTTCATAGGACATACCGTTCATACCGTTCCTAGGACATACCGTTCCTAGGACATACTGTTCATACCGTTCATAGGACATACCATTCCTAGAACATACTGTTCATACCGTTCCTAGAACATACCGTTCCTAGGACATAACATTCCTAGAACCCTTTTTTTCTCGTGTTCTGACTGGACCAATTTGGGGATTATTAAGTTCCTCTGGCCACAGATCCTGTAACTCTTTCAGCTCCTACTTCAGGGCAGGGTCTTTTGTCTTTCCCACATGGCAGTGTTATACTAACAAAAGGTCAGTTCCTATTGCCACTTAGCCAGTGTGAATGCAAATAGAAAAACGGTTTTGGGGGAGTAGTTAGTACTGTTTAAGAAGACGGCAAGTGTGAACATAAACACCTAAAATGAAACAAAAACTAATAAGAAAATTCAAAACTATCATAACCTTGTCATCAACAACAGCCCTTGTCTAAAGCATCTGGTGAAATCTTTTACAGATGGCGTTCAACGGCAGCTAACATGAGTTTAACAGCCAGGAGATTTCACAGTTGATTATTAACTCCACATACCGTAAGAGCTAAGACATGCCTGCCGGCCCCACACCCTTTAAACACACTGCTGCACGGCCCTGCGGTATCTCTTCATTATGTCTCCACCAGTCGCTGACAGGGAACTTCCTGTACTTCCTGAGCTTAGGAAATACCACGTCTCTTTGAAAGCCCCCAGCACCATCAGTGGTTACGTCAACGCTGGGCACGCACAACATGCCGCCTCCTCAAAACCAGACTAATCACACATTATAGAACAGGGGAGTCAAACACAACTTCACTACGGGCCACAATGGACAATAAGAATAACATCGAGGGCCAGACATGTTTATCATCATGTAGTTTATTGACATGGTTTTATTTAATCGAAAAAGTCCAAAATGTCTTTGACTGTATTATTGCATGTGTCATATAGTCGTCTCACTTACAGTTTGGTCGACATAAAGTCCTAAAAAGGTCAGAAAAAAGTTCCTCAGCCATCATAGGAAAAAAAGCACCCAAAAACGTCGGAAAAAGTGACACAAATATCACAAAAAGTGACAAAAACGTCGAATAAAATTACAAATTGTCAGACATCATCAGAAAAAGCATCAAAAACTAGGTGGGCCAAAATGTATTGTGAACCTAAATTGATATACGGGCCGGATCATAATCTGGGAGGGGCCGGATATGGCCCGCAGGCCTCAAGTTTGACCCGTGTTATAGAGGCATTACAGTTCATTCTTTCACCCTCCTCCTCTGCTGTTATATACTAGAGCAAAGATTAATCCATCAGTTGTAAACTGATGGATTAATCTCCAACTATTTTGATAATCGGTTAATTGTTTTGAGTCATTTATTAGAAAAAAAGGTCAAAATTCTCAGATTTCAGCTTCCTAAATGTTTCTTCACTCACACTTAATCTGTCCGATATAACTCTCTGATGTCAGCTTGTTAAATGTGAATATGTTCTAGTCTCTCCTCTGGGACAGGAAACTGAAGATCTTTGAGTTGTGGACAAAACAAGACATTTGAGGACGTCATTTTGGGCTTTTTGGGAAACTCTGATCCACATTTTAAGGCGCTGACACACCGAGCCGATAATCGGCCGTCTGACAGTCTGGGAGGTCGTGACTCCAGTCTGGTCGGTGTGTTCGTGCCGTCGTCCGTCCGAGGGGCCGTCGGCCTTCATTTGGGCTGATTTGACATGTATAATCGGGGGGGCGGGCACTGCTGGCAGTCAGACTCAATGAGCCATCTGATTGGTGGAGAGCTGACCAGGAAACAGGGAGCAGGATGAGCGTGACTAGAGTCTCTCAACATCTGACATTAATCTTCTAAACTGACCTTTGTTGATCTGAAATGAAGACAGATTCAGCAGCTGCACGGCCTGTTTCTCTCTTCAGATGTTTCCAGAAACACGTTACGGTGAACTATTTTAGGACAATATGAGATCGTATTCTGAACGAGACGCCATGATGGTCGGGGACGCGTTCATCCAATCAGCTGCCGGTTTTCATTTTTGGGGCGACAATCCAGATTAGCGCCGCCTGCTGTTATGGAGACGTATTACGTCTCGTCTCTTCGGTGTTCTGAGGAACTTTCTGGACCGACTCGGGGAGACTGATCAGTCCCGCTGGCTTTACTGCTGACGGTCGGCGTCTGGTTGGTGTGTCTGCAGCTTTAGAGACAGAACATCTAAGGCTGCAACTCACGATTCTTCTCAGTATCGATTAATCTGTTGATTGTTTTCTCCGTGAATGGATTAGTTGTTTGGTCTAGCTCGGAGATAGAAGGCTTACCGGAAGACCTTTTTAAAGACGGGGTGTGTCTATAATTGTGGGTTTGGGACCTTGTGCAAGTTGAGCATGTGAATTGTGCAAGAAGTGTAAAAAAAGCACAACTTCCTCATGGTTTCATACACATTCTTACTCGCTGTCCATACCTGGCATCTACTGGTGTTCTTAGTGTTTACATGCATGTAGCTGGCATCTACTGGTGTTCTTAGTGTTTACATGCATGTAGCTGGCATCTACTGGTGTTCTTAGTGTTTACATGCATGTAGCTGGCATCTACTGGTGTTCTTAGTGTTTACATGCATGTAGCTGGCATCTACTGGTGTTCTTAGTGTTTACATGCATGTAGCTGGCATCTACTGGTGTTCTTAGTGTTTACATGCATGTATACAAGAGTTGAATTTCTATTTTTAATTGATGCTACAAAGCCCAGTTGGAGTTTAGGGTTAAGAGACAATCAGAAGGTATTTCACCTTTTGTTAAAAGGGGAATTATTTTTTGTTCCCTTGTTTTTTGTTTAATTCTTTACACTGTATTGTGGATTTTATTCTTTAGTCCTGTATTTAATCTGTTTTTGATTAATTGTTTTTAATTTTGTATCATTTTGTATTAATTTTTAACTGTGTTTTAATGTTTTATGTAAAGCACTTTGAATTGCACCGCTGCTGAAATGTGCTATTCAAACACAATTGCCTTGCCAACCTATTTTCCTATGCATTGGTGTCTAAGTAAATAATAACAAACTGGTCCAGTATTAAGCGAGAACGCTGTAACTGTCAGCCGCTAACCGGGTTGTTCAGCATCAGTCAGCGTCCACTAAAAGTTCTGTTGTTGCTGCTGACAGACTCAGATTATTATTCTAAGTGTCTGACAACATTATGGGATGGATCCCTACAGAGATAGACCTTTTAGTTAAAGAGGAAGATCCTTTTAGTTTAACATGAAACAGCCCCGAAATCACCATCACCAAACCCACCAGACTCCATGTAAATAATCAGTACTTTTAGCATGTATAGAGCCAGCATATCTCCACCAGACTCCATGTAAATAATCAGGACTTTTAGCGTGTATAGAGCCAGCATATTTCCACCAGACTCCATGTAAATAATCAGTACTTTTAGCGTGTATAGAGCCAGCATATTTCCACCAGACTCCATGTAAATAATCAGGACTTTTAGTGTGTATAGAGCTAGCATATCTCCACCAGACTCCATGTAAATAATCAGTACTTTTAGCATGTATAGAGCCAGCATATCTCCACCAGACTCCATGTAAATAATCAGGACTTTTAGCGTGTATAGAGCCAGCATATCTCCACCAGACTCCATGTAAATAATCAGGACTTTTGGTGTGTATAGAGCCAGCATATTTCCACCAGACTCCATGTAAATAATCAGGACTTTTAGCGTGTATAGAGCCAGCATATTTCCACCAGACTCCATGTAAATAATCAGGACTTTTAGCGTGTATAGAGCCAGCATATTTTCCACCAGACTCCATGTAAATAATCAGGACTTTTAGCGTGTATAGAGCCAGCATATTTCCACCAGACTCCATGTAAATAATCAGTACTTTTAGCGTGTATAGAGCCAGCATATTTCCACCAGACTCCATGTAAATAATCAGGACTTTTAGCGTGTATAGAGCCAGCATATCTCCACCAGACTCCATGTAAATAATCAGGACTTTTAGCATGTATAGAGCCAGCATATCTCCACCAGACTCCATGTAAATAATCAGGACTTTTAGCGTGTATAGAGCCAGCATATTTCCACCAGACTCCATGTAAATAATCAGGACTTTTTAGCGTGTATAGAGCCAGCATATTTTCACCAGACTCCATGTAAATAATCAGGACTTTTAGCCTGTATAGAGCCAGCATTTTTCCACCAGACTCCATGTAAATAATCAGGACTTTTAGCGTGTATAGAGCCAGCATATCTCCACATGTAAATGGGTGAATTAAGGGTTTATTTCAACCAAACCAAACCAGAGTGGTGATTGTTGGAACAGTGGAAAGATGAACCAAGACGGCTTCTGATAGTTTTATTTAGTTTCTGTCCACTTTGAATGAAGTGTGTTTTACGATGATAAAAGTCCTGATTATTTACATGGAGTCTGGTGGGTTTGGTGAAGTCCATTTTTACAGGCCCTCAATCTAATTTTTTGTGGACACATCTATGAAAGGAGAGAGAGAGGGGAAAGACATTCAGGAAAACCGTCACAGGTCGGACTCAAACCCTGGACCTCTGCGTCGAGGAACAAACTCTCTCCACCCTATATGTGCACCTGCTCTACCCACTGAGTCAACCCGGCCACGTGTGGATGATAGTGAGGCGCACCCCCACACATTAGTCTATGTGTGGGAAACACTGCTCTTTCATGTCTGTACAGTACATATCAAGTTACAGCTAGCAGCTGGTTGGCTTAGCCTATACACACACACACACACACACACACACACACACACAACAAGTGTAACCATGGTATCCATCGCAGGGCTTTTACACTCAACCCTAAAGGTGTATCCTTAATTTATCTCCAGCACACATTCCTCAAAGCTGTTAAAGCTGTTCAAACAGATGATTAATCTGAACCAACAGTGTGTGAGCGGCTGAATGATACACAAACGGAGACGGAGATGAGTCAGCAGCAGAGGAGCCCACGCCAAAACACACACTCACCTCCCCGCCCACACATCTGTCTCTCCTTAAACGCCTGGCGGTGTTAGAGGGGTATGATACTAGATATATGAACGCTGAAACCAACGATTACTGTAATAATCCGTTAATCTGTCCATTATTTTCTCGACTAATTGATAAGTTGTTTGTAGAGCTGCAAAGATGACTCGATAAGTGGTCAACGATTCAATTAATAAACTACTTTGATAATCCAAAAAAATCCCAGTAAAACTTCTCTGGTGTCAGCTTGTTAACCCAATTTTCTAAAAGTTTCTATATCAGAATTTTGGGTTTCTTTCAACCAACTTTAAATAAATAAATAATAACCTGGATAGTTCCCTACAACGCTCTTCACAGGTCAAAACAAACAAATAATCACTGAATTTGAGGGTGATAGCATTTGAAGAAAAATGATAAACAAACATTGAAAAAAGTGACAAAAATGTCAGAAAGAGCTTCAAAAACGAGGGGAAAGGTGGCCGGGTTGGTTCAGTGGGTGGAGCCGGCGCACATATACTGAGAGGTTTATTCCTCGACGCAGAGGTCCAGGGTTAGAGTCCGACCTGTGATGATTTCCTGCATGTCTCCCCCCTCTCTCTCTCTCTCTCTCCCCCCTTTCTCACCCAGCTGTCCTGTCAAATTAAAGGCAGAAAAGCCCAAAAAATAATCTTAAAAAAATAAAAATAAAAAAAACACAAAATGTCAAAATTTAGACCCTGAAAAACCAAACGTTGCAGGTCGACTGGAAGACAACAGCAGCTTTAAATATGAATATGTTCTAGAGCAAGGCCGCCCAATTTGGGGCCCGCAGGCCACGTCTGGCCGGTGCTCTCTGTGTTTTGGCCCGCCATGTATTTGACATGCTCATGCTTATTCTCCTCTTATTTTAAAAGTAATGACTACGAAACGTACATTTTGTGCAGTTAAAAAGTACGTAATCTGAGTGAAAGGGCAATGTAAAGCACAGTGCTGGTAAGATTCCCATTTAAATTACTACGTACGTGTTCTCTCTGGAGAACGGCAGAATTACTGTCTTCTTCAACGTCGACATTTATTTTTGGCCCGTGGCCTTCCATCCAGATACATTTTGGCCCTTCATATGAAAGAATTTGGGCACCTCTGTTCTAGTGTCTTCTCTCCTCTGGGACAGGAAACTGAAGATCTTTGAGTTGTGGACAAAACAAGACATTTGAGGACGTCATTTTGGGCTTTTTGGGAAACTCTGACCTAGGGCTGCAGCTAGCGATGATTTCAGTAATCAAGTATTCTACCGATTATTCCATCGATTAATCGGATAAGAAATACTTCGTAAGAAATACTTCGTAAGAAATACTTCGTAAGAAATACTTCGTAAGAAATACTTAGTAAACATGTATTACTGCTGTGTACTAAAAAAAAGGAAACCTGTCTTTTATATATATACAAAAGACAGGAAAAGACTTTTTGAAAAAAAGCAACATTTTTTATTGCTAAATTCCAAGTATATTTTTGGTGGCCCAAATGTTAATATTTTTCGCCCCCTCCCCCTTCCTGCCTCTGGCTCTTTGCACTGGATGTGTAAAGAGCTGTTCACTAACCAGAGGGTAGATGTGACGGTACAAGGCTTACAGCAGGGCTGTTCACCTACACTGTTCTGGGGGACACATGTTAAGAAGCCTAATACTGAGCGAGGAGAAAGAATAAAGAACGCAGACATCACCGGCATGATGACGTCATTCACGTGCATATTAAGTTGCCATGCTGGGGGGGGCTGGTTGGTCTCCAGCAGCAGCTACGTTTCCAAAGATTAGTAGCAAACTAATAAACAGTCAGACTACAAACCGACATCTCTCGTTTTAGCTCGTTGGTAAAACATGGCTATTAGCAGAGTAGCATGCTGTAGGCTAGTTGTGTAAAACATGGCTGTTAGCAGAGTAGCATGCTGTAGGCTAGTTGTGTAAAACATCACTATGAGCAGAGTAGCATGCTGTAGGCTAGTTGTGTAAAATATCACTATTAGCAGAGTAGCATGCTGTAGGCTAGTTGTGTAAAACATCACTATGAGCAGAGTAGCATGCTGTAGGCTAGTTGTGTAAAACATGGCTGTTAGCAGAGTAGCATGCTGTAGGCTAGTTGTGTAAAACATGGCTGTTAGCAGAGTAGCATGCTGTAGGCTAGTTGTGTAAAACATGGCTGTTAGCAGAGTAGCATGCTGTAGGCTAGTTGTGTAAAACATGGCTGTTAGCAGAGTAGCATGCTGTAGGCTAGTTGTGTAAAACATGGCTGTTAGCAGAGTAGCATGCTGTAGGCTAGTTGTGTAAAACATGGCTGTTAGCAGAGTAGCATGCTGTAGGCTAGTTGTGTAAAACATGGCTGTTAGCAGAGTAGCATGCTGTAGGCTAGTTGTGTAAAAACATGGCTGTTAGCAGAGTAGCATGCTGTAGGCTAGTTGTGTAAAACATGGCTGTTAGCAGAGTAGCATGCTGTAGGCTAGTTGTGTAAAACATGGCTGTTAGCAGAGTAGCATGCTGTAGGCTAGTTGTGTAAAACATGGCTGTTAGCAGAGTAGCATGCTGTAGGCTAGTTGTGTAAAACATGGCTGTTAGCAGAGTAGCATGCTGTAGGCTAGTTGTGTAAAACATGGCTGTTAGCAGAGTAGCATGCTGTAGGCTAGTTGTGTAAAAACATGGCTGTTAGCAGAGTAGCATGCTGTAGGCTAGTTGTGTAAAACATGGCTGTTAGCAGAGTAGCATGCTGTAGGCTAGTTGTGTAAAACATGGCTGTTAGCAGAGTAGCATGCTGTAGGCTAGTTGTGTAAAAGAGCGCTGTTAGCAGAGTAGCATGCTGTAGGCTAGTTGTGTAAAACAGCGCTGTTAGCAGAGTAGCATGCTGTAGGCTAGTTGTGTAAAACATGGCTGTTAGCAGAGTAGCATGCTGTAGGCTAGTTGTGTAAAACAGCGCGGTGGACGAGAGCAGCAGACGTTAGTCAGCTACCTGGTGTCAGGTTCTCTCCGTGGAATAGATGAGTAGATGATGTTTTCTACAGAGATGATGTAGCAGCATGTTTGCAGCTTTAAATGATCCCAAACTTTGTGTCGTTTCCTCTCGCCCGTCTCTTCTCTCAGACCCTCGCTGTTTTCGTCTTCCTTCATTTGTAATCTGGGCCGTCAGTCTCGTGCAGAGACAGCATATGAACGTCTCGTGTCCACAGAAGCGTCAACGTGTTGTGTGCTAGTAGTAATCCTCCGTGTGGAAACACGCTGAGCCGTACAACCTCAATTACGCTGATTTAACGAAGCTTCGAGGCAAAGAGTTTTGCTTCGAGGATTTTTTGTAATCAAATTATTCGAGGAATCGTTTCAGCCGTACACTGATCCACATTTTAGAGACCAAACAACTCATCCATTCATCCAGAATCTACAGGTTAATTATTAGAGATGCACCGATTACAACTTTCTAAGCCGATACAGAGTCCATATTTTCTAACCTCTTCACAGCACACAAATATTAATTGTCTATCTTTCCTTTAATAGAACATGTGTTGAACAGATGATGGATCACTATAAAACAGACCTATATAAAGTACTCCTGGTGGGACATTAACACACATCTAAAGAGCAACGTTAGAACCATTTCCTTCTTTTCACATCAGATATCAACTAAAGAAATGTGATTCTGGTTTTTGGGGTCGTCCCTCCACGCCCCACTTCCTCCTTGCAGGTGTTGCATATTGCAGACGTGTTATCTTCTGCACACACGCTGAAGAATGTCCAAACAGCTGACATGTTGCAGGTTGATTCACGAGGTTCCTACATGTGGGAGAATAGAGCGACACACGGCGGAGACGTTGAGAGAAAGGAGAAAGAGAGCGTGCTGTGGCGTCCGTGCTGTGCGTGTGTCCTTGAGAACTGTAACTGGTATAACTTCTGTTGTCAGTTAATTGGAGCGTTGACCAGCATGAAATCTCCATATGTCAGACTGACCTGCAGCTCGCCGGTCATGGCCGAGCACGTGAAAACCGGCCAATCCCGGTCACCGGCCGGTCTATCGGTGCATCTCTATTAATTAACATACACACGAATGGAACGGGGTCAAACGCACACGGAGAGAACGAGGACAAGAAAACAGAGAACGGGGAATGAAAACTACGACCGAGAACAGTTTCCTTGGTGTGTTTAAAACGAGACATTGGCTGAAACTTGAGTTCAGTCTTGAGTTTGCAGAAGAGCTTTTGGTATGAATGACAGGAAAAACGTCTCTAACCAGTCCCTCCAGAAAAACGTCTCCAACCAGTCCCTCCAGAAAAACGTCTCCAACCAGTCCCTCCAGAAAAACGTCTCTAACCGGTCCCTCCAGAAAAACGTCTCCAACCGGTCCCTCCAGAAAAACGTCTCCAACCAGTCCCTCCAGAAAAACGTCTCTAACCGGTCCCTCCAGAAAAACGTCTCTAACCGGTCCCTCCAGAAAAACGTCTCTAACCGGTCCCTCCAGAAAAACGTCTCCAACCAGTCCCTCCAGAAAAACGTCTCTAACCGGTCCCTCCAGAAAAACGTCTCTAACCGGTCCCTCCAGAAAAACGTCTCTAACCGGTCCCTCCAGAAAAACGTGATTATGCGATGCACTTTCGTCGCATAAATTGCTGATTTCCGCGCAAAATATGCAGAGCTTGCATGATGTCATAATCCCCGCATTGTCATTGCAAAAAAGTCCCAAATATCTTATCAGAAAGATGAAAAATGTTGCTTTTACTTCACACAAGAGCAGCCATTTCCCCTGCTGCCATGAGAACGTTATGAAGTGACATGATGAAGTGACGTTATAAAGTGACGTTATGACATGATGAAGTGACGTGATGAAGAGACGTCATGAAGCGACGTCATGAAGCCACGTCATGAAGCCACGTCATGAAGCCACGTCATGAAGCCACGTCATGAAGCCACGTCATGAAGCGACGTCATGAAGCGACGTGATGAAGCGACGTCATGAAGCGACGTCATGAAGCGACGTCATGAAGCGACGTCATGAAGCGACGTCATGAAGCCACGTGATGAAGCGACGTCATGAAGCGACGTGATGAAGCGACGTGATGAAGCGACGTCATGAAGCCACGTGATGAAGCGACGTTATGAAGCCACGTGATGAAGCGACGTTATGAAGCGACGTGATGAAGCGACGTGATGAAGCGACGTGATGAAGCGACGTGATGAAGCGACGTGATGAAGGTGATGAAGCGACGTGATGAAGCGATGTGATGAAGCCACGTGATGAAGCGACGTAATGAAGCCACGTAATGAAGCGACGTGATGAAGCCACGTGATGAAGCCACGTGATGAAGCCACGTGATGAAGCCACGTCATGAAGCGACGTCATGAAGCCACGTCATGAAGCGACGTTATGAAGCGACGTTATGAAGCGACGTTATGAAGCCACGTGATGAAGCGACGTGATGAAGCGACGTGATGAAGCCACGTGATGAAGCGACGTGATGAAGCGACGTCATGAAGCGACGTCATGAAGCCACGTCATGAAGCCACGTCATGAAGCGACGTCATGAAGCCACGTCATGAAGTGACGTTATGAAGCGACGTCATGAAGCCACGTGATGAAGCCACGTTATGAAGCCACGTTATGAAGCGACGTGATGAAGTGACGTTATGAAGCGACGTTATGAAGCGACGTGATGAAGCCACGTCATGAAGCGACGTGATGAAGCGACGTGATGAAGTGACGTGATGAAGTGACGTGATGAAGCGACGTGATGAAGCGACGTGATGAAGCCACGTCATGAAGCGACGTGATGAAGCGACGTGATGAAGTGACGTTATGAAGCGACGTGATGAAGTGACGTTATGACGTGACGTGAACATCATTGAAAAGCTGAAAACCTGAACATTTAATTGATTGATTGGAGAAAACAATTAGCAGATACTTAATAAACTGCAGCCCAAATATATGGAAATTAACATATATTTGTATGAAAACAGGTAAACTTGTGTGATTCCAGCTATGAATATGAACATGTTCTAGTTTCTCCTCTGGGACAGGACACTCAACATCTTTGAGTTGAGGACAAAACAAGACGTTTGAGGACGTCATCTCGGGCTTTTTGGGAAACACTGATCCATATTTTAGAGACAGAACTACTCATCCAGAAATGTCTCCTGTTATTCAACTTTTGTTTTTCTCTCAGTGCTCATATTATGCTCATTTTCATGTTCATAATTGGATTTAGAGGTTGTATCAGAACAGCAGGGCTCCAGACTAACTGTTTGCCTTGATTGCACTGGTGCACCTAACTTCTTTATTTAGGTGCACCAGCACAAAATATAGGTGTACCCAAATCTTTCCTCGCGTCGCCGTTAACGCTGAATGACGATACACGATGTATAGCTCTGTGTTTTTTTACAAAGTGGGCTAAATGTTCAGTTTTAAGTCAAAGCCACTTTACACAAACTCTTTCATTAAAACAGATGTGATTAAAATAAAATGCAAAGACAGGGTTTCCTTTACCAGTTATATAAATATACAGCTGCAACACATTCAGAAAATTATCTGAAATAAATGGCCTAGGATATATTAAAAAATATATATATCTCTGAGAAAGCTCTTTCACTTGTTTTCAACAACAATAACAGACTGATTAAAAGAGAGAGAGGACGCCCGGATAGCTCAGTTGGTATATATAAAGGTCCGTCTCCTGCATGTCATTCCCCCCCCCCCCCCCTTCCCTTTCATGTCTTCAGCTTTCCTATCAAAATAAAGGCCGAAATCTTAAAAAAATAAATAAATAAATAAATAAATAAAACAGAGGGAGTGTGATGGACTGTGTATGCTACTAACAGAGTGACAGCTGACTCATTATGAATGGGTCCAGCACGGGTTGAATGCTCTTTGGCGGGTCAGTGGCGTTACACACGTCTTGTGTATGAAATGTCTGTATCGTCACTGCACTGCATTTTTATGAACTATGATATTCCGGCCATGTTGTCCCATCTCTCGCCCAGGGGGCTGCACGGAGAGTAAGAGGAGAGATCCAAACACAGGCGCGGCTTTACAGAAGGAATGGGTCATGTAACACAACATTAAACCATATCGATATAAACGACATCGCTTCGTTCGTGGAAAGGCAGCAGATGCGAGGACGCATCCTAGGTGCACTGGTGAGACCTGGGAACAATCTTAGTCGCACCCTTACAAATTTTGGTCTAGAGCCCTCAATAGGTTTACATGGTTTAATGTTCAGAAAACACCATATTTTAGTTGTACTGCTCATTGCTGCAGCTCCTCTTTTCACCCTGTGTTCAGGTCTCTGTTTTAGCTACAGAGTGAGACCTCTCACTGCTGGAACATCTTTGTTGGCTGTCGCACATGCTCAGTAGCTAGGTAAGGACTACTAGCCAGTCAGAAGCAGAGTATGAGGGCCCTGACAGTACCTAGGTAAGGACTACTAGCCAATCAGAAGCAGAGTATGAGGGCCCTGACAGTACCTAGGTAAGGACTACTAGCCAGTCAGAAGCAGAGTATGAGGGCCCTGACAGTACCTAGGTAAGGACTACTAGCCAGTCAGAAGCAGAGTATGAGGGTCCTGACAGTACCTAGGTAAGGACTACTAGCCAGTCAGAAGCAGAGTATGAGGGTGTGTCCTGACAGTATCTAGGTAAGGACTACTAGCCAGTCAGAAGCAGAGTATGAGGGCGTGTCCTGACAGTACCTAGGTAAGGACTACTAGCCAGTCAGAAGCAGAGTATGAGGGCGTGTCCCTGACAGTACCTAGGTAAGGACTACTAGCCAGTCAGAAGCAGAGTATGAGGGCCCTGACAGTACCTAGGTAAGGACTACTAGCCAGTCAGAAGCAGAGTATGAGGGCGTGTCCTGACAGTACCTAGGTAAGGACTACTAGCCAGTCAGAAGCAGAGTATGAGGGCGTGCCCTGACAGTACCTAGGTAAGGACTACTAGCCAGTCAGAAGCAGAGTATGAGGGCGTGCCATGCTAGCAGCTAGGCGAGCATTATAACGTGTGTTCCAAAGTGACCACGTTTGTCTCTGAAGTAAAGGCTGGACTACAACAGAGCTGTTTGGAGCAGTTGGTGAACAGGGTTTTCTGTTAGAGATGGTAAGACCCTTTGGGGGGGACTTTGGGCTTTTTCACTTCGTAAACCTATAACATAACACAATAAAGGAAAGGGAAAAAGCCAAAAAGCATAATATGTATATATAATATATTTAAAGAATCGAATCGGGACAAAAGTATATATCGTCCCAGCCCTGAAAACCCCAACGTTACGTTTCCATCTTTAATCCACTCACCCAGATCTGCAGCTTGATCCTCTTGTCGTTGCGGAAGACCGTCTTCACCTTGAAGTCGATGCCCACGGTACTGACGAAGGCGGAGGTGAAGGAGTCGTCTGCGTAGCGGAACAGGAAGGAAGTCTTTCCCACGCTGCTGTTGCCGATGATCAGCAGCTTGAACATGTAGTCAAAGTTCTGGTCGGCCGCGTCTTTCGGGGACGGCTGCTGCTGGAGCCGCGACTCAATGGACGCCATCTAGGTCAGGTCAGAGTCAGGTTAGTTATTGGTACCCAAAGGTAAACTAGGTTTACAGTCTACAGTGCTCAGCATACGTTTACACACATGCTAAAGTTGACCAAAAAGAGGAACCCTTCACCACACCCCCACATCATCACACACCCTTCACCATACCCCCCCATCATCACATACCCTTCACCATACCCCCCCATCATCACATACCCTTCACCATACCTAGAGATTAACATGGTTGTATTTCAGTTAGTCTAATAGCTGTTTGATTTGCATTGAGAGATGATTTTATGGAAAGTACCCCATGTTAATCTCTAGGTATGGTGAAGGGTATGTGATGATGGGGGGGTATGGTGAAGGGTATGTGATGATGGGGGGGTATAGTGAAGGATATGTGATGATGTGGGGGTATGGTGAAGGGTATGTGATGATGGGGGGGTATAGTGAAGGATATGTGATGATGTGGGGGTATGGTGAAGGGTATATGATGATGGGGGGGTATGGTGAAGGATATGTGATGATGTGGGGGTATGGTGAAGGGTAGACATCCACGCAGATAGCTCAGAATGCGTACAGATATCACGCCACTTGGCAGAAAGTGGGCGTGTATGTTTACAAGAAGTCATGATGTCACGTTGGACTTTGAGAAACTGGGATGGACATTTTCTCACCATTTTGTGACATTCTTTATACCAAATTATTAATTATCAATCAAGAAAATGAATCAGATGAACAGATAATGAAATGAATCGTTAGCGTTGCAGCTTTATCGGTGATCAATGTGCTGCTGTTACGACTCCATTAACCCTTGACCTGAGGCAGTGGAGTGATATATCTGAGGTACAATCTCACACTTTCTCATGCCTAACAAAGAGTTGGTTGTTGAGTAAGCAAGTTTGCACACATCTACAAAGATACTGTATATATGTGTGTGTGTGTGTGTGTATCCGTGTATGTATGAGTGTGTGTGATATATATATATATATATATATATATATATATATATATATATATATATATATATATATATATATATATATATATGAGTGTCTAGAGTTCTATTGTACTCTAATGTGCCTAAGCTGCTGCTTCTGTCTGAGTGTGTGTTGGGGAGGAGAGAGAGAGAGAGAGAGAGAGAGAGAGAGAGAGAGAGAGAGAGAGAGAGAGAGAGAGAGAGACAGAGAGAGAGAGACAGAGAGAGAGAGAGAGAGAGAGACAGACAGACAGACAGAGAGAGGGGGGGAGAGAGAGAGAGAGAGAGAGAGAGAGAGAGAGAGAGAGAGAGAGAGCTATCTGTCCCTAAAGAGAGAGGACAGAGCTATCTGTCTCTAAAGAGAGAGGACAGAGCTATCTGTCTCTAAAGAGAGAGGACAGAGCTATCTGTCCCTAAAGAGAGAGGACAGAGCTATCTGTCCCTAAAGAGAGAGGACAGAGCTATCTGTCTCTAAAGAGAGAGGACAGAGCTATCTGTCTCTAAAGAGAGAGGACAGTGTGGCAGACTACCTGACCACAGTTACTGATACCAAACTAAGAACTACATTGACCAGGTACAGACTCAGTGAGCACAGCCTGGCCATCCAGACAGGCCGCTACAAACAATCATGGCTCCCCAAAGAGGAGCACTTCTGCCAGCTGTGCAAGAGAGACGGAGTAGAGACAGAGCTGCTCTTCCTGACAGAATGAACACAACTGCAGCCAGTCAGAACTCAATACTTCCCCAAATACAAGGAGGGAGGAGGGGAGGGAGGAGGAGGGAGGGAGGAGGAGGAGGAGAGAGGAGGGAAGGAGGGAGAGCTCCTGCACAGCTTGGGGTGCAGAGCCCAGCCTCCCGCCTCTCTGTGGTCAGACTTGTCACCGTGGAGACCAGCTGCCAGTAAGACCCATTAGTGGTCAAAACAGTCCGCTCACGAAGCTTTTAACCGGCCAGATGGAGAGAGAGATATCTATCACAGGAAACAAGAGACAAGAGGAGACAGGAGAGGGGAGGAAACAAGAGACAAGAGGAGACAGGAGAGGGGAGGAAACAAGAGGAGACGGGAGAGGGGAGGAAACAAGGAGACAGGAGAGGGGAGGAAACAAGAGACAAGAGGAGACAGGAGAGGGGAGGAAACAAGAGACAAGAGGAGACAGGAAAGGGGAGGAAACAAGGAGACAGGAGAGGGGAGGAAACAAGAGACAAGAGGAGACAGGAGAGGGGAGGAAACAAGAGACAAGAGGAGACAGGAGAGGGGAGGAAACAAGAGGAGACAGGAGAGGGGAGGAAACAAGAGACAAGAGGAGACAGGGGAGGGGAGGAAACAAGGAGACAAGAGGAGACAGGAGAGGGGAGGAAACAAGAGGAGACGAGAGGAGACAGGAGAGGGGAGGAAACAAGAGGAGACGGGAGAGGGGAGGAAACAACGAGATGAGAGGAGACAGGAGAGGGGAGGAAACAAGAGGAGACGGGAGAGGGGAGGAAACAAGGAGACGAGAGGAGACAGGAGAGGGGAGGAAACAAGGAGACGAGAGGAGACAGGAGAGGGGAGGAAGCAAGAGGAGACGGGAGAGGGGAGGAAACAAGGAGACAAGAGGAGACAGGAGAGGGGAGGAAACAAGAGGAGACGGGAGAGGGGAGGAAACAAGAGGAGACGGGAGAGGGGAGGAAACAAGAGGAGACAGGAGAGGGGAGGAAACAAGAGACAAGAGGAGACAGGAGAGGGGCGGAAACAAGAGGAGACGGGAGAGGGGAGGAAACAAGGAGACAAGAGGAGACAGGAGAGGGGAGGAAACAAGAGACAAGAGGAGACAGGAGAGGGGAGGAAACAAGAGGAGACGGGAGAGGGGAGGAAACAAGGAGACGAGAGGAGACAGGAGAGGGGAGGAAACAAGAGACAAGAGGAGACAGGAGAGGGGAGGAAACAAGAGGAGACGGGAGAGGGGAGGAAACAAGGAGACGGGAGGAGAAAGGAGAGGGGAGGAAACAAGGAGACGAGAGAGGGAGGAAACAAGAGGAGACGGGAGAGGGGAGGAAACAAGAGGAGACGGGAGAGGGGAGGAAGCAAGAGGAGACGGGAGAGGGGAGGAAACAAGGAGACAAGAGGAGACAGGAGAGGGGAGGGAAACAAGAGGAGACAGGAGAGGGGAGGAAACAAGAGGAGACGGGAGAGGGGAGGAAACAAGGAGATGAGAGGAAACAGGAGAGGGGAGGAAACAAGAGACGAGACAAGGAGAGAGGAGACTGGAGGAAACAAGGAGAAGAAACAAAGAGAGGAGAAACATGAGGAGAGGAAACAGGAGAGGAGAAACAAGGAAAAAGGAGAGGACAAGAGGAAACAAGAAGAGAGGAGATGCAAGAAAACGGGAGAGGAGAGAGGAAAGAGGAGAGAGAGGAAAGAGGAGAGGAGAGAGAGGAAAGAGGAGAGAGAGGAAAGAGAGAGGAGAGAGGAGAGAGAGGAGAGGAAAGAGGAGAGAGAGGAGAGAGGAGAAGAGAGAGAGAGAGAGAGAGAGAGAGAGAGAGAGAGAGAGAGAGAGAGAGAGAGGAGAGGAGGAGAGGAGAGGAGGATGGCTGCATGAGTAAAGAAAACCACAAACCCTAACCCTCAGGAATCATTAAATACGCTCCTGGCCCGAGGTGAAGATGATGACACGGTTCTAGAAGAAGTTCCTGTTTTGACTGGACCCAGCTCTGAACTTCCTGTCCCCTGAGGCGTGAGGAAGACTTTCAACACAGCTGCCTGTGCAACCTCGGGTGCTGCCTGATGAAACGCTGCTGCTCACCAACAAGCATTATTATATCAATATCGTTGTGGTATTCGAGGTATTTGGTGAAAAATATTGTGATATTTGACTTTCTGCTGATGGCCCAGCCCTAGCTGCCGTATAAACACAACCTCTCCAGAAACAACCTCTCTGGGTGCAGAGCGTGAGTCTAATCTCTGTTTACAATCAACACCGGCCGCCACATATTGTGTTTCCTTATTATATTTATTTTTTAAACGCTATTTAAAACTCGCAGTGTATTCGTTCAGCTGCATTTCCTTTCCTGCTCTCCTCCGTCTCTCTGTCGCACACACACACACACACACTAACTCCAACACACACACACACACACACACACACACACACACTAACTCCAACACACACACACACACACACACTACACTAACACACACAAACTCCAACACACACACACACACTAACTACACACACACACACACACACACACACACACACACACACACACACACTAACTCCAACACACACACACACACACACACACACACACACACACACACACACACACACACACACACACACACACACACACACACACACACACACACACACACACACACACACACACACACTAACTCCAACACACACACACACTAACTCCAACACACACACACACACTAACTCCAACACACACTAACTCCAACACACACTAACTCCAACACACACTAACTCCAACACACACACTCCAACACACACTAACTCACACACACACACACACACACACTAACTCCAACACACACACACTAACTCCACACACACACACTAACTCCACACACACACACACACACACACACACTAACCCAACACACACACACACACACACACTACACTCCAACACACACACACACACACACACACACTAACTCCACACACACACACACACACACACTAACGCCAACACACACACACACACACTAACTCCAACACACACACACACACACTAACTCCAACACACACACACACACACACACACACACACACACACACACACACACACACACACACACACACACACACACACACACTAACTCCAACACACACACACACACACACACACACACACACACACACACACACACACACACACACACACACACACACACACACACACACACACACACACACACACACACACACACACACACTAACTCCAACACACACGTTTGTTAGCCTATCTCTGTGGGGACCCGTCATTGACATATTGCATTCCCTCGCCCCTTACCCTAACCTTAACCATCACCACTAAATGCCTAACCTTAACCCTTACCCTCACCCTAACCAGAACCTCATTCTAACCCTAATCCTAAAACCAGGTCTTAACCCTCAAACACACCTTTAACCTTGGGGGGTCCAGCATTTTGGCCCCACAAAGCTGTGCAGACCCCACAAGTAAACTGGACTCCCGGTTTTTGGACCCCACGAATATAGTAAAACAAGCACACACACACACACACACACACACACACACTAACTCCAACACAGACAGACAGACAGACAGACAGACAGACAGACAGACAGACACAGTTTGTCTCCATCAAAACAAGAAAAGACGGCTGGTGAAATTCACAAGGTTACGAAAGATTGGTATCTCGTGAACACCTTTACACAATCACATTAAAAAGTGCTATAAAAAA
The DNA here is from genome assembly GCF_031162955.1 of Sander vitreus. Lineage (NCBI taxonomy): Eukaryota > Metazoa > Chordata > Actinopteri > Perciformes > Percidae > Sander > Sander vitreus. The sequence continues at coordinate 29,135,197 of NC_135869.1, read as the reverse complement.
TATTTTATATTTTGAATACCATGTTGTCAGTGTGTTAATGTTGAGTCCCGACCCGACTCTTATCAACAAGCGATGGCGTCTGCTTTAGGAAGTTAACTAGTCGCTGTTAGCGGTAAAATGCAGTTGGGTTGTCGAGGTCAGAACACGATATGTAGCAGCTGTCAATCAAATAAACTCATTATAAATAATGTCATTGTTTTACTCTGACACTGAATGTTTGCTGCTTCGATCCAGATGAGTATTGAAAAGTATTTTCGGAGCCTGAAGAAGGCCCGTGTTGAGGATGAGGAGCAGCCTGACCCGGAGGGACCAGTCTGGACCAGAGCTAACAGTCCCACCAGTGGAGTAGTTATGGTATTAATCTGTTTACAGTGTTTTCAGGCTTCAACCAGTGAGAGACTCAGGGAGAGAGAGAGACAGCAGGAGAGGAGGACAGCATCCACCAGCGTGTCCTCCTCAGTTTTTGATACTTGATTGTTACGAAAATAAGTACCCTCGCGCCACAAATTGCTTTTTAATCTGTGGGAAACACCGTCTCCCAAATAAAACCCAAATCACATGATGCCCGTGCTGTGCGAGGGTCTCCGGGGGACATGTTTTGTGTACTTAAACATCCCATAACGAGGTTTTCCCAACGATTATAAGACTTATAAGTAGGGTTGGCTATCGTTTGGATTTAAACGATTCCGATTCCTAAACTGATTCTTGAAAAACTGAAAAATGACATCAAAGATGAAATATGTTGACTAGTGATCCCGGTCAGTGAACGGTTAATATGCTTTTACGTCTGTTTTGGTGAGCCCAGAGGGAAGATATGGCATTTTAAAGGTAGCCTACATTTACGGTAGCTAGCTAACGCTAGACTACAGAGAAAGGGGGATATATATATAGATATATATATATATATATATATATCTCTTTTTTTAAGATTTTTTTTGGGGGCTTTTCCCTTTTATTGTGGATAGACAGGAAAGGGGGAGAGAGATGGGGGAGGACACGCAGCAAAGGGCAGCAGGTTGGATTCAAACCCGGGCCGCTGCAGGACTCAGCCTACATGGGGCCACCGCTCTCACTGGGGGAGCTGGAGGCCGCCCCGAAAGTGGGATATTTTACGTCCGTTTTGGAGCGACGGAGGGAAATTATTTGTCGACACATTAAGTGGAACTGAAATCAGGAACCCAAACCGTTGTAATCCGGTCTGAATCCTACCGGCTGCGTAGTGGAACCAGGTTTCGGTACCCAACCCTAGGTTTGAAGGGCAGAACCTACGATGTTTTGGGCACCTCCTGGATGTAAAGTCAGTCAATGTGAGCATCAAACATGACTTTTCTAGAGCTGTGAGAGTATTTGATTACTTCTCAACTATTAAATGAATAGTCAACTACTCTGATAATCCATTAACCATCGTGTTGTCGTCCCGTCGACCTGCAACTTTGTTTTTCTGGGTCAACATTTTAACGTTTTGGTCGTCTTTTTTAACCTGGTTTTTGTCACTTTTTTTTTTTTTACATTTTTGTCACTTCGAGAAGATTGTCCCGATGTTTTGTCACTTTTTTTTTTGTCACTTATTCGGCGCTTTTCCACCACATTTTAAGCTTTTTCTGAAATTCGACACTTTTTTCCAACGTTCTTTTACCAATCATCAATGCTATAATAATATATAACAATAAAAACACCCACATTCAATGAAAGAAGTGAACTGATCATTTCTTTTACTTGTGAAGAGCGTCGTAGCGAACCATCCACGTTAGTTTTGTTGACAATTTGGTTGAAAGAAACCCAAAATTTCTGATATAGAAACTTTTTCATAATGGCTCAAATTTGACCCGAGGACACCAGGAGGGTTAATTATTTTTGATGATGATAAAACTTCTCTGATGTCAGCTTATTTAAACACTGTGTAATGTTTTGAGTTGATTCTTAGCAAGTATAGTAGTATGTAGGCTACTATATATATATATATATATATATATATATATATATATATATATATATATATATATATATATATATAGATGATCAATGTGCTCTAGGTGCCAAAACAGATCTATGTTTGGTACTGCCAATGTGTTGGATTGTCGTGGTTCATGTGTGCAATAAACATTACACTTTACACAAAAAATCGTGGCAGAGATCGTGATATCAAATCTAAGCTAAAAAAAACTCATGATTCATATTATTCCCCAAATCGTGCAGGCCTAATCAGTGTTTCCCAAAAAGCAATCTTATTTTTACGTTTTGGTCGTCTTTTTCGACACTGTCGTCGCTCATTTACTGTATATTACATCTTTGTTAAAAAAGGAGAAGAGATAACCTTTTAAGAGATGATTGTAGAGGCGGTATGAGCCTACTTTGTGTTTGCAGACACCCTGAGCAGCATAGTAAACATGCAGCACATGTGACTGGGGTTACCTCAGGCTTAACAGCTGACGGGAAAGCTGGAGTAAAGCCCCAGACACACCAACCAGACGCTGACCGTCAGCAGTAAAGCCAGTGGGACTGATCAGTCTCCCCGAGTCGGTCCAAAAAGTTCCTCAGAACACCGAAGAGACGAGACGTAATACGTCTCCATAACAGCAGGCGGCGCTCATCTGGATTGTCACCTAAAAATGAAAACCAGCAGCTGATTGGACGAACGCGTCACGTGGGTCTGGCTGCTCCCCGACCATCATGGCGTCTCGTTCAGAATACGATCTCATGTTATCCTAAAATAGTTCACCGTAACGTGTTTCTGGAAACATCTGAAGAGAGAAACAGGCCGTGCAGCTGCTGAATCTGTCTTCATTTCAGATCAACAAAGGTCAGTTTATCAGATTAATGTCAGATGTTGAGAGACTCTAGTCACGCTCATCCTGCTCCCCGTTTCCTGGTTAGCTCTCCACCAATCACATGGGTCATTGAGTCCGACTGCCCGCCCTCCGACCGAGCACGTCAGGTTGGCCCAAATGAAGGCCGACGGCCCCTCTGACGGACGACAGCACGAACACACCGACCAGACTGGAGTCAGCGACCTCCCAGACTGTCAGACGGCTGATTATCAGCTCGGTGTGTCAGGGCCTTTAGAAAACAATATCACTTTTGAGTGGGTAGCTCTATGCTGCGCGAGTGTTTTCCCCCAGGTCTGTGGAAGACTAAAACGTGAACTATACTAGCCGCATCCAAGGTGGTGCGAGCAGAGGTCTCGCACGGCTCTTTTCTTTCTTTAGGCCTGAACGAGTTCGCCGACAACGTGATGCCAGGACTCAGAGTTAAGATGAGCTCTTTTATGGTGAATGAAAGGCTTGATCCATCCAGCACTGACGTCAACGCTGCTGCCAGCGCCCCCTCTGTTCAGGAGAAGACTGCAGCTAGTGTCGCGAGCACCAGCGCTGGTAGAAATAGTCACGGCGATCCCATGACGTCACATTTGCACGCGCCAGCTCGGCTGCGTCTAATATATAAGAGCCTTAAGGCGCAGGTATTTGGCAGGAGGGGATAACTGTCATTATCCATTAATCTGTGGATTATTTTCTGGATGAATGGATGAGTTGTTTGGTCTCTAACATGTCAGAAAATTATACAAAAAAATGTGGATCAGTGTTTCCCAAAAAAGATGTAAAAATGTTCTAGTTTCTTCTCTCCTCTGTGACAGTAAACTGAATATCTTTGAGTTGTGGACAAAACAAGACCTTTGAGGACGTCATCTTGGGCTTTTTGGGAAACAATGACTGCCCAAAAACCTTATAGGTCCTTTTTGGCACACTGGAGCAGCATTATCTCCAGTAAAACAAATAAAAAGTCCCTCAGCTGGCACTGTTAGCCAACCCCGGAGCCATCAGGCTGCCTGCCCCGCTGGAAAGGACCAGTATTGATTAGTTGGCAGCTGCCACATCGGTTATTTCATTAGGGGGGAAAGACTGAAACACAAACAGTGATCGGCGATAAAAACTACGACATTAGTTTCATTGTGACGAACAAAAACAGATTCCCACGTTGAGAATCATTCAGTGAGGATAAACTTGCGTAAAGTAGAAAGAAAACGTAACTTTTTTACTCTGAGTGAAGGTGCCTAATGTTAATTAGCACTCGGTGTTTTTGGAGGAAGCGCGAAGCAGAATCAGACATTTTGAACTTACCTTCTTTTGAAAGAAAGCAGACGTCCAACTGAAGTTAGCAGTGATGGTTTAGAACGTTAGCAGTGATGGTTTAGAACGTTAGCAGTGATGGTTTAGAACGTTAGCAGTGATGGTTTAGAACGTTAGCAGTGATGGTTTAGAACGTTAGCTTCCTTATCGACTTTCGGTCAGTGGAACGTTCACGTCTCGCGGCTGTGTTCCGCCGGGATGCCGGGGGAGAAAGTACAGGTAGCACCTGAAATATCCTTTTCTGCTGCTGTAACAGCACCGGCAGCCGCCCTGCTCTGCTCTGCTTTCCTCCCTCGACAGGAGACTTTTTCCCGGTTCTTCGTTCGCGGTGTGGAGCAGCTCCCAGATCTCGGTAGTGTGGCTGCCGCTGGAGCTGGAGAGTTAATACCGCCGCTGTACCAGGGTGAAGCGTACTATACACACACACACACACACACACACACACACACACACACACACACAGCTCGAGGACAGGAGAGGGCTGTGTGCAGTGCGTGCGTACGTGAGCGCGTGGACAACAGATCAAAACGCACACACCCCAGAGGAACAAGACGACGATCCCAAACAAACGTTTAACACAATGACACACTCAACTTCAGGAGCGATGCTAGGATCAGAGCTTTAGGGGGGGCCTGCCCCACCCTGCTTAATCAGTCATTTAACTGGATAACAATGAATATATGTACTTATTATTATAACAGAGGAAAAATGCAAAATAGTGAACATATGAAAAAACTCCGAAAGTAGGTGTAAACAATAACTAAACTGACTGGGTTACAGGTGCATTGTATTGGCGACAGCGACACAGGATATTAAACCTGTAATAGTTTGCCCTCTGTCACTAACAGACAAGTTCCCAATCACACTGTGTGTGTGTGTGTGTGTGTGTGTGTGTGTGTGTGTGTGGGGGGGGGGTTGTGTGGGTGTGTGTGTGTGTGTGGGGGGGGGGTTGTGTGTGTGTGTGTGTGGGGGGGGGGTTGTGTGGGTGGGTGTGTGTGTGTGTGTGTGTGTGGGGGGGGGGTTGTGTGGGTGTGTGTGTGTGGGGGGGGTGTGGGTGTGGGTGTGTGTGTGGGGGGGCTGTGTGGGTGTGTGTGTGTGGGGGGGGTGTGGGTGTGGGTGTGTGTATGGGTGGGTGTGGGGGGGTGTGTGTGTGGGTGTGTGTGTGTGTGTGTGTGTGTTATGATTGGGTCATGTGTAAATGTGTGGATGTTATGTATACAGGGTGATGTATGACTGCTGTAGTACTTATTTATTGTTCATTTTATTATTTTTGAACATTATACACATTGTATGCTAATGCACTTTTTAACTTAAACTCTTAATGGATGTGTTGGCTGTACAACTGAGTTGCTGTAGAGGCGGGCTCTACACCAATCACAACCGTTGAGGCGGGCTCTACACCAATCACAACCGTTGAGGCGAGCTCTACACCAATCACAACCGTTGAGGCGAGCTCTACACCAATCACAACCGTTGAGGCGGGCTCTACACCAATCACAACCGTTGAGGCGGACTTTACACGATGACGACAGCGCAGCGATGGCGAGCAGCTTTTTGTTTACATTCAACATGACGGCCACCGAAGCGCAGCAGCCCGTTGATGCCGCTGTCGCTGCTACGTCACCCAGATCGTTGCTCTGATTGGTTGAAGGACTATCCAATGGGCCCAGAGGCATTTGAGCGGCGTCCGTTGGTGACGCCCCTTTGGAAATGGGCTGTGAATGAAGCTTCCCCAGACCCCCTCTCAGTTACAGCTGAGAAGGGTCTGGGGTCAGCCAGGCTAGTTGTGACATCACAACGGTACAGAAGTCCTGACGGCTCGTTTAAAGGCACAGTTTCTGAATTGGGGCTGTGTGCTTTTCTCTGTGGATTGAGCGTTTTGACAATATGGGACCTTTAATTCTGTCTATCTGTTTCCATACTGTCTTTAGAAAGCAAGATGATTACTGAATTCCCGATCACAGATGGAGAAAACATCTTCAACATGAATTGCATTTGTGAAAGCCTTCAACTTACTTTCAGTTCCGGCTTTTTATATTAAAATGCGTCATTATAATCCAGCGTCAGTGCTGATAACAAGCACAGAGGCTCTCTCATCCCGTAGCCGGCCAGCACAGCAGTGCTCGCCGCATTCAAGGCTGCTCCTCTCAAAACCTGATGTGCGTCACTGCTAATTAAATTAAAAGCTGCCTCTTTTAAATCCAATGTCTGTGTTCACTCATGGATGTGAAGCTGAGGATTAAAGGAGCGCCTCTTTCCAGAAGAATCCAAGAAAACAAGTGTTTGCTTTGAGATAGGGATGTCACGATCAGAGATGTTCACAGGTCAGACTCGAGTCCCCATCTCTGGTCACGATGCACAGACAATCGTTTAAAAATGGATATACGTGACGGTACATTTTCACTCATTTGTCTGCAGCTCGTTCTGTTAACCCTCGTGTTGTCTTCCCGGTGACCATTAACTTGTTGTCCTTCCGGCTCCAAACTGAAATGAACTTTTTTTAGCACCTTTTTCCGGCGTGTTTGTCACTTTTGGCCATTTTTTAAAAGTTTTTGTCAAAAAAGCTTTCAAAGCTTTCTTTATTTATTGTCAATAAACTACATTTATATGACATTATACCTCATTTTTGAGGTAAAAAAAAGCAGAAATTATGAATTATTTTGACTAATGGAGGATGTTGAGTGGATCACAGTCTGGTTCAGTCAACTGTAGCGTAGACATACACGCTGATAGCTCAAAATGCGTGTATGTTTTGGCAAAGTCATATCACGTTGGACTGCCCAGACAAAGAATATGTGGAACATGTACTTTTTGCATGTGAGAAATATAAAGATAGTAGAATAAACTGGCAGGGAATGGGAGGAGAGAACTCAATACATGATGTACTTGAAGAAAAGGGTTTGACACGAGAGAGACTTGGAGCTTTATTTCATAATGAAAACAATATATATAATATATAATGTTTTTTTGTTTGTTAACTTTGAATGAATACAAGCCTAGACTCTATGAAGTTCATGGTATTACACACTCCTGTACAGTTGGTGGCGGTATAATACAAAAGTAGTAATCTGCCAAGAAAAAGAAGAAGGAACAATTTGCACAATCAATAATTCTTCGATGCAGCTGTGCTGGAAACCTAGCCTGGTGAGAGCGTCCTGATCTGGCGAGCTCCAGTTCTCCACTCACAGATCAGTCTGGCATCTTGAGACGATCGTCCAATCAGCGTTGGTTTTGAGGCGGGTTTAGGTGTGATGCAACGAGAAGCGACTGTTCAGTCTGAACAACGTGGCGGCTTCCACGGATGAGATGAGCGTAGCTATCGCACCAGTTTGATCTGAATCAGAAAGTATTCCTTCGTTGAAAGAAAAGCAACAAACGGCTCTGGAGGCTTTTCTCGGAGGAAAAGATGTTGTTGCTCTTCTCCCGACTGGTTTCAGCAAGAGTTAGACATATCGTTGATCTGATTGGTTGATTTGGTCCGTCTATCACCAACATAGGTGGTGATGGACGGATGGTTTATCCAATCAGCTAACCAGGATTTTCGCCCCTTCCCAAAAGTTCTCCAACAGAAAGTTCCCAGATGGATATGCCGAGCAAACGCCAACAATCCATCTGGAGTCAGGTTACTGGAAACTATCCATCAGACTTGAAGAAGGAAAAGTCAAACTTTAGTTTAAAAGCATAATTAGGACGTAAGCGCCACTTTTAAGATTGACCGTGTTGTCGTTTTTCGGTCAAATGGCCTTTTGAATGGGAGAGCTATCACTATCACTATTTCTTTTATTATTACTTTTTAAGATTATTTTTTGGGCATTTTTAGGCCTTTATTGACAGAACAGCTGAAGACATGAAAGGGGAGAGGGGGGGGGATGACACGCAGCAAAGGGCTGCAGGTTGGAGTCGGACCCGGGCCTATCCAGGCGCCCAAAATATCTATGTTTAAACCACTAAGAAGGCTCGACACAACATGAGACTTTGGTCCAAGTATCACCAGGGACTCTACACCTTAACTCCACCGGTGACCAAGATATCCTAAATCTGGGGCTCCTTGTTTTGATGTCGACTCGTTGTGACTGCCGAGGTGGTAGCAGCCGGAAACAACAAGAGCTACGTGAGTTGTTCAAACCTTTTTTAGTAAACTCTGAACACAACCAATGTTGTCAGTGCTGTGGTTAAGGTGTAGAGTCCCTGGTGATACTTGGAGCAAAGTCTCATGTTGTGTCGAGCCTTCTTAGTGGTCTATAAACAGATATTTTGAGGCTAGCATCGTAGCGTCCCTAGCTCTCCCATTCAAAAGGCCATTTGACCCAAAAACCAGAATACGGTACATCTTAAAAGTGGCGTTTCCGTCCTAAATATACTTTTAAATGAAAGTTTGACTCGGGTACATTCACAAAAAGACCCTAGGTTGGATTTTGGCGAGAGTTACTTATTATTTCTTGCAGTATATCTATGTACTTTATACATATATAGTTAGTTTTCTTACTCTTATTTTTTTAACCTTAAATCTGACTGAGCAACTCCAGCTTAAGTCCCCTGAGGGGATAATTAAAGGATGCTGATTCTGAAATCTGTTGACGAAGGTCCCGAGGGGCCTCAACGTTTATGGTGACGCTGTAGCTACAGCAGAGACCTGGGTCTTCCTTCTTCAGTACACTTATTATCTGGAAGCACAATATTTTACATTTAAAAGGCACTAATCTACAGGAAGCTGTGCTCAGCAACAAACTGTCCCTGAATCCACCTTTGTCCAGACATCGCCCCCTGCTGGGGAAGCAGGTAAACTGCCACACACTACCTGAGGTTTGGGGATTATTATGTGTGTTTTTAAAATAACTTGTGTTCTTAATGATGATGAGGATATATAATCAAATATTTAAAATATATATTTATAATGCTTCTTATTTTGTAAGACAGTCTTAAAGGCCCAGTGTGTAACGTGTTGAGTTGTTCTTTATCTAAATATGTGTTCACATGAGTTCACCAACTCGTCCTTTCTCATGAATATTTACCTCCACCATCAAGTCCTAGTATTCCTATTGGCTGGAATGTTACATTAGCGTTAGCATGAACTAGACGCTCCATATTCATGCTGCATCTAGAAATATGTCAGCTGGTAAGAGACATACAGGACATACTGCTCCACCTTAGTGAGTGTGTGTGTGTGTGTGTGTGTGTGTGTGTGTCTCTGTCTCTGTGTGTGTGTGTGTGTCTCTGTGTGTGTGTGTGTGTGTGTGTGTGTGTATATAAGGGACATACAGGACATACTGCTCCACCTTAGTGAGTGAGTGTGTCTCTCTCTGTGTGTGTGTGTGTGTGTGTGTGTGTGTGTGTGTGTGTGTGTGTGTGTATAAGGGACATACTGCTCCACCTTAGTGTGTGTGTGTGTGTGTGTGTGTATAAGGGACATACTGCTCCACCTTAGTGTGTGTGTGTGTGTGTGTGTGTGTGTATGGTGTCTGTGTGTGTGTGTGTGTGTGTAAGAGACATACAGGACATACTGCTCCACCTTAGTGTGTGTGTGTGTGTAAAGGACATACAGGACATACTGCTCCACCTTTCATGTTGTCTCTGTCACATGATGAACTCCCAGCTGCTGCTAATGCTGCTAACAGGTATCGTAGCTTCCTGAAGAAGGAAACATGGAGGACCACACGTATTCAAAATCCAGATTTCAGGAACAGGAGTCTTCTTCTTCTTCACCCAGAAACAGAAAAAGGAGATTGAAAAGAGCAAGAGAGCGTCTTCTTGAAGCGTGAAGGCTACCGTAGCTGTGATACGTACTCTGAACTGCGTGGTGTCAGAGAGTTGATGATATATGATCTCAACGTTAGACGGGAGACACTCACACACACTGGACCTTTAAGATATCTTTTATACAGTCAAAGCTACAGTTTTCATGTTTTTTTGGACTCAACCGTCCCAAATGCTTATGTATGTTTTGTAAAGCAGTACTGAGTTACAGCTCTGACTCTGACCGGTTTTATTCAACAGGTAGAGATTCTGGGTCAACAGCAAGCCATGGTCTCATTCAAAACACATTCAAATAGAATATGAAATATGCATAATTACCAAAGCTGCAAATGTAAAAAACAAAACCAATCGATGGCAAAAACTTGTGAAGTATCAACAGCAACTTTTAATTTCTGCAATTTAAATAGAATACAGTGTAATAATAATGTTGTTTTTCTGCAAAAAAGACCAATTGCTGTAATATATATCAGGGATGCACTGAGTCCAGGATTGGGCTTCTGATTGGGCTGAATATTGGGCTTTTTGACGGGGTTGGGTTTCTGCTGAACCCTACGCTGTCACTCCGCGCTACGCTGGTCGCCGTAATGACGGCGCCGTTGATTACAGGAAGGTGTTTACGTAGGTGGAGCTTCAATGCAGCAGGCTGAGAGGAAGTGGAAATGGAACTGGTGAGCAGAACAAGTGTTGTTTGGCAGTACTTTCAGTCAAAAGAAGGCCATTCAAGTCCAGCTACATGTTCAATCTGCAATGCTGATTAGTCTGGTGGTGGCGAGGACCCTAAACAATACACAACATCACCGCTGTTACAACATCTGGTATGAAACATCTGGAAGAATACGAGCTGAGCATGAAGGAATCTACAGACAGCAGCCAGAATGCAGCAACTTCAGGTACGGCAAAGGAAGGACAGTCACAGCTAAAAACTGGTGTTAACCAGACAGCCTCTCCAGGCTGTCAGCTGTTCTCTCTGAGTCTCCCTACAGTGCTCGTTAGCTAACGTTAGCTTTCTAATTTCACCCCCCCAACATGCCTTCATCATACACTGGTTAGCCAAAATCTGGCGATAGCGATGTGCTTTCCTACGATGTGAAAAGACATTTTGAAGTTGTTACACTGAACTACTGTAGAGGCTGTGGACGTTGTTGACTTCATTCATGTGTTGACGTGTTAGTGGACTCAGGATGGGGGGAGGATTCAGCAGAATCTTTTTTTATTTTTTTTGGGCATTTCTGTCTTTATTAGAGAGGAAAGCTGAGATATGAAAGGGGGGGGGGGGAAAGACATGCAGGAAAACCATCACAGGTCAGACTCAAACCCTGGACCTTCTGCGTTGAGGAACAAACCTCTACATAGGTGCGCCCGCTCTACCAACTGAGCTCACCGGCCACTGGATTCAGTGGAATCTTAACCAGTGGATTCGGTGCATTCCTAATATATATATACATCAAAAACTTGTAAATGTTATGCTGTAATATACTGTAACTTATGTTTATTCATTAACAGCACTTCTACAAGACTTTGTTGGCCACTTTTTAGCTTTTAGGTATTTACGGTAAACACTGTTAAAAGGAAAACTTGGCTATTGTTCATTTGATTTGTATTTTCTCATTACAGTAGCCTAAAAATATTATAAAATTAATTTGAACTGAATGGTTTCTGAACATTAGGTCAATGTAATAACCTAATTTATTAATTGTATTAAGTTAATCCAATGACAGTGCAGTAAAGTCTTTAAGGTTTTAGCTACCGATCGACAGGATGAAAAGTGCTAAACTGACCAGATACAAGCTAATAGCAATGTTTAATTAACAATGTTTAATTAACAATGTTTAATTAACAATGTTTATTAAATGCTAAATGACAACAAAGATATCCTTCATAAGGACATCTGGCAGCAGGAATGCAAAACTCAGTGTAATAACTAGGGCTGGGTATGGTTTTGGATTGTGGTACTGACACCAACACCGTGACACTGATACCAGTTCCTTTAGATACCAATCTTTTTTTAAGATTATTTGTTCAGGCATTTTTAGGCCTTTATTTGACAGGACAGCTGAAGACATGAGAGAGAGGGGGGGGGGGGATGACATGCAGCAAAGGGCCGCAGGTCGGAGTCGAACCCACGGCCCATGTGCGCCTGCTCTACCAAATGAGCCAACCCGGCCACGACACCTATCTCCTAAAATCCATCCATTAGACAGCCAATCACAAACATTATTAGATCTGCGTGCCGTGGCCGGGTTGGCTCAGTGGGTAGAGCAGGCGCACATTTACGTAGAGGTTCCTGCCTTGACGCAGGGGTCCAGAGTTTGAATCCGACCTGTGATGATGTCTTCCCCCTCTCTCTCTCCTAGCTGTCCTGTCCATTAAAGGCGGAAAAGCCCCCAAAAATAAAAAAATAAAACAAGAATACTGCGTGACGCTGATGAGATTTACTCCTTAGGTATTAAAATGTGGTATTATTGATACTCAGTACTAAAGAAGGCAGTTCAGTCGGTGCCTAAATACTGTATCGATACACAGACGCCAAATATGCATCTGTTATTATATATATATATTATTATATATGTGTTGGTCAGTTTGTCTGCTTGACTATCCCATTCTGCAGTGAGATGAACAGACAGAGAAATGTTTATTTTTAGATAAAACAGATGCTGACAGTTTCCTTTTGGGGACATATTTTGAAATTGGGAAACATTTGAAGTTGTAAATAAAGGTATATATTGCAATCTGTTTATCCTTTGTGTTGTCTTCCCTTCAACCTTGAAAAAACACTTTTTTCTGACATTTGACGCCTTTTTTACACACATTTTTTGTAAATGCATTTACAAAATGCATTTTTTCTTCTTCACATTTTCAGCGTTTATTTCTACGTCCCATATTTCCTGATATAAAACAAACATTTAAAACGGGTCAATGTGACCAGAGGTCAACACAAGGGTTAAAAAAGCAATACTATCATATCGTGACATAAGTACCGTGATGATATGGTATTGTGAGACCGCTGGTGATCCCCCCCCCTAGTACCCAGCGCTAGTATTAATGACATACTACTCGT